>NW_025247102.1:0-2447 GCF_018294505.1 Triticum aestivum | reverse complement strand
ATTATTGATATGAAGGAAGGGAATATTAGATTCCAAATTCCATTACAGAAAGGCATGCAGCAGTTTCCAAGAAATAAAGTCAAATTACCTTATGAATCTATCATGCGAGCTACCTATGAATCAAGTGCCAAAGATGGCACTACTTAGATCTATCTTTGCTTTTATGCTTAGCTAGGGGCGTTAAACGATAGCGCTAGTTGGGGGGCAACCCAATTTTCTTTATGTTTCTTCCTTTTGTTCCTGTTTAGTGTTAAATTTTGTTTCTACTTTCTGTTTAGATGTGTTTTCATGTTTTATTTAGTGTTTGTGCCAAGTAGAACCTATAGGATAACCTATGATATGAGTTGATTTGATTCTGCTGAAAAACAGAAACTCTACGCTCACGAGAAAAAATTCAATAAATCACAGGAAGGGTATTTTGCATTGATTCTTTTTTGCTGCTATTCAACAAACAATTTTTTTAGGACGTCCTATTTTGGTAGGATTTTTGAGGTTGCAGAAGTTTGCGTTAGTTACAGATTGCTACAAACTGTTCTGTTTTTGACAGATTCTGTTTTTCGTGTGTTGTTTGCTTATTTTGATGCATCTATGGCTAGTATGTAAGGGTATGAACCATAGAGAACTTGGAATACAGTAGGTTTAACACCAATATAAATAAAAAATGAGTTCATTACAGTACCTTATATGGTGGTTTTGTTTTCTTTCACTAATGGAGCTTATGAGATTTCCTGTTGAGTTTTGTGTTGTGAAGTTTTCATGTTTTGGGTAAAGATTTTATGGACTATGGAATAAAGGGTGGCAAAAGCCTAAGCTTGGGGATGCCCAAGTGTGACGCCCCCGATTCAATCGTACACTAATCATGCACACAAACGTGTACGATCAAGATCAGGGACTCACGGGAAGATATCACAACACAACTCTAAAAACATAAATAAGTCATACAAGCATCATAATACAAGCCAGGGGCCTCGAGGGCTCGAATACACATGCTCGATCATAGACGAGTCAGCGGAAGCAACAATATCTGAGTACAGACATAAGTTAAACAAGTTTGCCTTAAGAAGGCTAGCACAAACTGGGATACAGATCGAAAGAGGCGCAAGCCTCCTGCCTGGGATCCTCCTAACTACTCCTGGACGTCGTCAGCGGGCTGCACGTAGTAGTAGGCATCTCCGGTGTAGTAGGGGTTGTCGTCGACGGTGGCGTCTGGCTCCTGGACTCCAGCACCTGGTTGCGACAACCAGAAAGGAAGGAAAGGGGGAAAAGGGGGGAGAAAGCAACCGTGAGTACTCATCCAAAGTACTCGCAAGCAAGGAACTACACTACATATGCATGGGTATATGTGTAAGGAGGCCATATCAGTGGACTGAACTGCAGAATGCCAGAATAAGAGGGGGATAGCTAGTCCTATCGAAGACTACGCTTCTGGCAGCCTCCGTCTCGCAGCATGTAGAAGAGAGTAGATTGAAGTCCTCCAAGTAGCATCTCCAAGTAGCATCTCCAAGTAGCATCGCATAGCATAATCCTACCCGGCGATTCCCTCCTCATATCCCTGAGGGAGAGCGACCACCGGTTGTATCTGGCACTTGGAAGGGTGTGTTTTATTAAGTATCCGGTTCTAGTTGTCATAAGGTCAAGGTACAACTCCAAGTCGTCCTGTTACCGAAGATCACGGCTATTCGAATAGATTAACTTCCCTGCAGGGGTGCACCAACTTACCCAACACGCTTGATCCCATTTGGCCGGACACACTTTCCCGGGTCATGCCCGGCCTCGGAAGATCAACACGTCGCAGCCCCACCTAGGCTCAACAGAGGCCAGCACGCCGGTTTAAACCTAAGCGCACAGGGGTCTGGGCCCATCGCCCATAGCACACCTGCATGTTGCGTACGCGGCCGAAAGCAGAACTAGCCCCCTTAATACAAGAGCAGGCTTACGTTCCAATCCGGCGCGCGCCACTCAGTCGCTGGCGTCACGAAGTGCTTCGGCTGATACCACGACGCCGAGTGCCCATATCTTTCCCACGTAGTTGGTTAGTGCGTATAGGCTCGTAGCCAACTCAGATCAAATACCAGGATCTCGTTAATCGTGCTAAGTATCCGCGAACACCGAACAGGGCCAGGCCCACCTCTCTCCTAGGCGGTCTCAACCTGCCCTGTCGCTCCGCCACAAAGATCCACACAGAGGGCCGTCGGGACAAAGGTCCTTTCAGCCCCCAATCCGTGAATCACTCGCGGGTACTCTTCGAGCTGACCCGACTTTAGTCACCATCTGTATAGTATGTATGTATGTAAAGTATATACCCGTGATCACCTCCCGAGTGATCACGGCCCAATAGTATAGCGAGGCAGACTGACAAGAATGTAGGGCCAATGATGATAAACTAGCATCCTATACTAAGCATTTAGGATTGCGGGTAAGGTATCAATGAATGTAGCAACAATGAC
>NW_025247101.1:0-2448 GCF_018294505.1 Triticum aestivum | reverse complement strand
GTGTTCAATGGCTAGTGAAGCATGACGATAATGAATTACTCCCTCCGTCTCCTAATGTAGGACGTTTTTTTGACACTACACTAGTGTCAAAAAAATGTTTTACATTATGAGATGGAGGGAGTAAATCCTTGATGATATACAAGTTGGCAGTCATGGATGGTGTGGTTTCTAGGAACATTTATCTCAGATCAGCTTCCCCAGATTTTTTCACACTGTAAGACATTCATCATTAATTGTATGTGATGGGACGCAACAAGGGAAAATACAAAGAACGATATGGTTGTATTGTGTTGTAGGAAGGATCGAATTAACTTTGAGCTTTAATAAAACAAAATAGCCATTTAGTTCCAGGATTCAAATTCATCAACAGCGACATGTTCAATAACAATTTTTGGTCCATTTACAAACTTGAGTTGTGCGACTTAAGTCTTGAGAAAAAAGACTATGGTGTTCGGATGTAATTTTTTCAAGAATCGTCCAGTATGGATGTATATTTGTTGAGTTTTACATGAAAATGATTAGGAACCAAATTACATCTACGATACCGCTTAAATTTATTGTTTATAATGTTGACCAACTTTCATCAATTTCTTTGCTTGCAATGTTCAATTTTTTTTTGTGCAAAATTCACGCGTATATGGTGCTACTTCTTTTGCCAAATTTATAGCTCGAGCAATGTGACACCAATATTAAGTAAACGAACAATAGATATGGCACTAAATTACATGGTTGGGACAACTATAAAATTATATTTAATGCTTTTACCATCATTTTTCTTTCTCATTGATGCATATTTTGTGACATACAAGATTTTAGGACGAGGATCCCCTGACTTTGGCTAACCTGCCATTGAGACATTGACACATGGGTCCCACCAAGCGTGGGGCTCACTTGTCAGCGACCCAAAGGAAGGGTAAGGCATGGTTAGGCACGTCAGAGGATCTGTGTCCAAGATTTTAACAGGACGACGTGTGTTCGCTGAATTGATACATATTTGACAAATGTTCATGAATTTGAAAAAATAGTAATCCCTCCGTACCGGTGCATTAGTCATCTTAGGTAGTGCACCTTGACCAAGACGAGACGGGAAAACGGAAGAACTTAATATTTATTTGCGGATTAACATCATTGAATGCAATGAACTGACCGTTGCTAGGTAGTCTCAAACCATTAAAAGCATACATGCCACACATCTATTATAGGTTGATTCCTTTATTCATGTCAAAAAATGAGAAAAATGATGGAAGTTAATCCACTGCGCCTATGCTTTTTGGAATTATTTGATTTTCGTAATGTGCCTAATGCACCGGCACGGAGGGAGTAACAAAGATAAGCATAGGAAAAAAAAAAGAAAAAAGAAGAAGAAAAGAAATGGGAAAACCAGACTAGAAGCATCTAGAAGCTTCCAAATTGAAATTCGCCAGCATCTCATGAAAATCTGGCCAACGCTACATACAATTGACGCACGGTACGAACAAGGAGAAAAAAATTTGAAAAAAATGGGTGATGCCGGGTTGTGCGCCAAGCACTTAATAGGATTTGACGGAAGATCCTATTTGACGACGAACTATCGTTGAAACGCACACGGAATAGATCCGGGTGAACGACATGGGATGACACATTGCTGGTGAACGTGCTACATGATCCCGGTTTCCGGAACCTTCTAGAGGGTTCCCAAGCCGGTTTTTACTGGTTGTTTGGCTTTTCAGATTTTTCCTTTTATTTTTATTTTTTCTGTTTCTGTTTATTTTATTTTTTATTTCTTTTCAAGTTTGATTTTCCTCTTTCTTTAAAATTTTTATTTTAGAAAAATTTGAATATAGCATTTTTAAAATCTTCCTTTTTTTTAATTCTGTTAACAAATTTGGAAAAAAAAATGTTTCGACCATGTTCAAAATTATAACAAAGTTCATCTTTAAAAAAAATCCTGTTTTCTAAAATTAGTTCACAGATTCAGAATATGTTCGGGAGTTTTCCAAAAATGTTCGTGGTTTCAAATTTTCTTGAATTCCAAAAAATATTCCTTTTTTCAAAATCACTTCACAGGTTAAAATTGTTTGAGAATTTTAAAAAATGTTCAGGGGTTTCCAAAAAAATCAGAATTTTGAAAGTGTTCCAAATTTCAAGAAATGATCACTTTTTCAAATTTTGTTTGCATTTATAAAAAATGAAATTTCAAAATTTGTTCACATAGTTAAATAAATGTTCGCATGTTCAAAAAATGTTCACAATTGGAGAAAATGGTTGGGATTCGAGAAATGTGGACAAATTCAAAAGTGTTATTTAAAATATGAATTTAAAAAATCATGTTGTTCAAAAATGTTTGAACTTTGAAACATTACTTTCCTTTTAACTTTTTATGATTTCCAAGACTTGTTTGAATAAAATAAAAAAGTTTTGAGTTCTGGACGTGTTTTTAGTTCTTAGACATTAGCGGTGAAAATAAGT
>NW_025247100.1:0-2448 GCF_018294505.1 Triticum aestivum | reverse complement strand
ACAAGCATGATGGTTTCGGTAGGGAACGTGCCACCTTTGGGGACGAAATGATATCAGTTGCCTCTTATTAGTTATAAAATTTTCTAGTGTCAACATAGAACAAAAGGAGTGTTGTGTTTAATTTTTGAATTTTTCGGGGTTCGTTTGGACATTTTTATACATTAACCGGGTTCTCTAGGCATTTTATGTACATAATTCATATTTGAACTACATGCACATGCTCTAGTGCATATAAATTGGTCGAAAAATCAAATCTGTGTCCTTGGTTGCATGCTTAGGTCCCATGCAAGAAACGGGAATGAAGGTCAAACACCCTGCCACCGTCACTCGGCCGCAAACATTGACATACCTTGTTTCTAAATTCTAGTAAATCCAAAAATTATCTGAAATTTATGAAACTTGGCATGCTATCATGGAGCGGCATCAACATGCCGTGGTAAATTTTTTGTCCCATTTGGGGCAGGTTTGGGTATAAGCTTCGCACAAACCAGAGCTTCTCACAACTAGCGTGATGGTTTCTGTAGGGAACCTGCCACCTTTGGGGACGAAACGATATCCGTTGCCTCTTATTGCTTTCAAAATTTTGTAGTGTCAACATAGAACAACAGGAGTGTTGTGTTTAATTTTGGAATTTTTTGGGGTTCGTTTGGACATTTTTATACATTAATTGGGTTTTCTAGGCATTTTATGTGCATAATTCACATTTGAACTCCATGCACATGCTCTGGTGCATATAAATTGGTCAAAAAATCAAATATGTGTCCTTGGTTGCATGCTTAGGTCCCATGCAAGAAACGGGAATGAATGTTAAACACCCTGACACCGTCACTCGGCCGCAAACATTGAGATACCTGGTTTTTAAATTCTAGTAAATCCAAAACTCGTCGGAAATTCATGAAACTTGGCATGCTATCATGGAGTGGCATCAACATGCCATGGTAAAAATTTTGTCCCATTTGGGGCAGGTTTAGGTATAAGCTTCTCACAATCTAGAGCTTCTCACAACAAGCGTGATGGTTTCGGTAGGGAACGTGCCACCTTTGGGGACGAAACGATATCCGTTGCCTCTTATTGCTTTCAAAATTGTCTAGTGTCAACATAAAACAACAGGAGTGTTGTGTTTAATTTTGGAATTCTTCGGGGTTCGTTTGGACATTTTTATACATTAACTGGGTTTTCTAGGCATTTTATGTGCATAATTCAAATTTGAACTACATGCACATGCTCTAGTGCATATAAATTGGTTCAAAAATCAAATATGTGTCCTTGGTTGCATGCTTAGGTCCCATGCAAGAAACGGGAATGAACGGCAAACACCATGCCACCGTCACTCGGCCGCAAACATTGAGATACCTGGTTTTTAAAGTCTAGTAAATCCAAAACTCGTCTGAAATTCATGAAACTTGGCATGCTATCATGGAGCGGCATCAACATGCCGTGGTAAAAATTATGTCCCATTTCGGGTAGGTTTGGGTATAAGCTTCTCACAATCCAGAGCTTCCCACAACAAGCGTGATGGTTTTGGTAGGGAACGTGCCACCTTTCGGGACGAAACGATATCCGTTGCCTCTTATTGCTTTCAAAATTTTCTAGTGTCAACATAGAACAACAGGAGTGTTGTGTTTAATTTTGGAATTCTTCGGGGTTCGTTTCGACATTTTTATACATTAACTGGGTTTTCTAGGCATTTTATGTGCATAATTCACATTTGAACAACATGCAATGCTCTGGTGCATATAAATTGGTCAAAAAATCAAATCTGTGTCCTTGGTTGCATGCTTAGGTCCCATGCAAGAAACGGGAATGAATGTCAAACACCCTGCCGCCGTCACTCGGGCGCAAACATTGAGATACTTGGTTTTAAAATTCTAGTAAATCCAAAACTTGTCCGAAATTCATGAAACTTGGCATGCTATCATGGAGCGGCATCAACATGCCGTGGTAAATTTTTTGTCCCATTTGTGGCAGGTTTGGGTATAAGCTTCTCACAAACCAGAGCTTCCCACAACAAGCGTGATGGTTTTGGTAGGGAACGTGCCACCTTTGTGGACGAAACGATATCCGCCGCCTCTTATTGCTTTTAAAATTTTCTAGTGTCAAAATAGAACAAAAGGAGTGTTGTGTTTAATTGTCGAATTTTTCGGGGTTTGTTTGGACATTTTTATACATTAACTGGGTTCTCTAGGCATTTTATGTGCATAATTCAAATTTGAACTACATGCACATGCTGTAGTGCATATAAATTGGTCAAAAAATCAAATCTATGTCCTTGGTTGCATGCTTAGGTCCCATGCTAGAAACGGGAATGAAGGTCAAACACCCTGCCACCGTCACTCGGCCGCAAACATTGAGATACCTGGTTTTTAAATTCTAGTAAATCCAAAAATCGTTTGAAATTCATGAAACTTGGCATGCTATCATGGAGCGGCATCAACATGTCGTGGTAAA
>NW_025247099.1:0-2448 GCF_018294505.1 Triticum aestivum | reverse complement strand
GTCGAAGTCCACGCGGAACTACTAGCGAGACTGAAATCTCTCTACAAAACATAAATTAAGCAAACGTGAGTACAAAGGTACTCATCAAGACTTACATCAGAACTAGCTACATATGCATCGGTATCTACAAAGGGGGTGGTGGAGTTTAACTGCAGCAAGCCAGCTTTGACTCAGTGGCTAACCTGAACTACGACGGCAAGCAACTCTTTTGAGGTGGCGCACACGAGTCCACAAATTCACCATACCAATACACCACTATGGATCCGCTCCCGTCTCCCTGCGAGAACGCCATCCATAGCACTCACACTTATCTTGCGCATTTTAAAGTATCCACTTTCACTTGTCTATGAACTATGCAAGGGGTCCAAGTTTCCATATCCGAGGAATCCGGCTATTCAAATATATAATGATAACCCTGCAGGGGTGTACTTCTTCCCACACGCTCTCGCCACTTACCACCATGTACACGTCGTGTATCTCGGCAACTTTCAAGCGGAAGCCTGGTGAGGAAGTCGGCCACGACCTGACTAACCACACAAGTCTCTAGTCCAGGTTTATCGCCTATTCGGGTTCCATCGGCAAGGAGATCCGGCCGGGGTGTCGCTCACGGCCCCAAACGATGTGTACAGGGTTCCCAAGCCCACCATCCGGGTGCCACTTGGTACACCGGGCCACTGTGCCTAGTCTGTCCCAAGCCCACCTGTACCGGGTGCCACTTGGTAGACTACTAACACTACCTACAAACACCAGAAACTAGTTGCAACTCCTGGACAGAGATCAAGTTGATTAATAAGTCGAGAGAGCTTGGAGCGCCCGGAGCCCAATGTGTGGTAATAACTGTTCATGGATCACAAACACAGAACTCAGTTCCTGAGGACGGTTTCAATGAGACAACCCACCATGTACTCCTACATGGCCTCTCACCGCTACCTTTACCAAATCATGTTCACACACTTAGCTCTCAACAGTAGGACATGTTCACCACATTCCAATTCATTCCCGATGAATCAGACCCGACTCAACTCTAAGCAGTAGCAGGCATGACAACAAGCATGAATGAGTAGGCACATCAGGGCTCAAACCACTCCTACTCATGCTAGTGGGTTTCATCTATTTACTGTGGCAATGACAGGTCATGCAAAGGAAAAGGTTCAACTACCGCAGCATGTAACAGTTGAATCGTTGTTGTCCTAATGTAGTAAAAGAGAGCAGGAGCGAGGGAGTGGGATTATATCGGAATGAACAAGGGGTTTTTGCTTGCCTGGCACTTCTGAGGATAATATAGTTCTTCATCGGTGTCATTGAACAATCGTCGGAGCGGCGTCTACTGAGAGGGGACAATTACCGGCAAACAAGGAGGAACACAATCAATGCGATGCAACAATATGATGCATGATCATGGCATGGCAATATGCTATTGATTGAGCTAATGCAACTATCAACAAGTTAAATGAAGTTGGTTTGAATACAAGATTCAAATTCAAACTCCATATATGATTAGTTAAATGCCATTTATTTGTTTTGTCCAAAATAGAGGACAAACATTGTTCAAACATGCATGAAAATGCCATAAACAGATTCCTTGAATTTTTCTGATAATTTTTCATATATAATTTATTTCATTTGGTGTTACGATTGATTTTCTATGATTTTTAGAAGTTTTGGGCATTTTTTGGAATTTTCTAAATAAGAATAACTCCAGAAAAGATTTACTGCGTCAGCCTGGCGTCAGTGTGACGCCAGCGGTCAACTGACCCGGTCCAGGTCAAACCTGAGCAGGGGGGCCCACTGGTCAGTGACCCAGGGCTGGTTTGTGTGGCTGACAGGTGGGACCAGTCAACGGCTGCGTCAGCAAAGTCAACGCTGACGTGTGGGTCCCAGTGGGTTATGAACTAAACTAAACAGAAAATTAAATTAAACTAAACAGTCACGGGGCCCACTGTCATTGACCCTGGGGGTTAATTAGCGGGGCCGTTAGCTGCTAATGACGGGACACGTCATATCATCAGAGTTCAACGCCGGCGAACACACAGACGCGGCGGCGATGATCGGGACGGTGGCTCCTGCGACCAAATCGATGGCCGAGCCCACCTACGAGGAGCTGGGGCTCGTGCGCATCCAACTGTGGCAGGGGGAGGTTGCGAGGTGGCCAGAGTTGGGCACGGCGTCGACCTCGGTGACGGCCGGAGTTCGGGCTCGACCGATGCAATGCTACGGTGTACGAGACAACGAGGTGAGCAGTGCTATGGCCTCCTGGGAGCATGCTGAGCACAACTACGTGCTCGGTTTGGTCATTCGAGGTTGCTAGCTGCGGCAATGGCGAACTCGTCGGCGGCGAGCTCTCGGGCTCAATAGAGGCCGCGGTTAGAGGATGAAATCGGCAATGGAGAGAGAGGGGTTCGGTGCAGAGGCTCACAGAGAGTCCAACGAGCGCGAGGTCGGGGTCGG
>NW_025247098.1:0-2448 GCF_018294505.1 Triticum aestivum | reverse complement strand
TTAAAGGAAGTCACTACCTTCATCCAAACATATGCTTCATGAGCTAGCATGAACAAATGCTTTCAAAAGTTTCCAACACTAGCTTAATGTTCAGCAAAATTATGGAGAAGACAAGGATGTTGTCAATGGGCACAACAACAATTCATCTGGGTTTCCTTTTAAAAGGAATTCCATAGTTAAGTGAACAAGTGATAGCATTGGTCAGACCTAAAAGATATAATGGTGTATGCTCGAGGGATCAACCTCGAATAAGACAACATTACGAGCATCGTTGGTACTGATTTGATTTGACGATAGCCCACACTCAAATCAAAGGATTGATAAGACAATAGGTCCAGCAACTGATCACAAGGACCAATCGATGAAGATATCATCTTTCTTCAACACACACTACACAAGAATATCCCTTTGGAACGAACTAAGTCAGACAAGCTTTTATCTTCCAACTCTCCAAGTTGTTGTCTAGCTTAACCAACTAGCTCAGGGATATCTAAAACCGATTCTTGGAGAGAAGGTGGTTCACAAGAAACCAACTTGATCACGAACTCAACATAGCGGTCAGGTGACAACCCGGTAACACCTCCAAGAAGATATTTGGAAAGTCACGAACCACCGATATGTTACTAAGCTCGAGAACAATCTTGCTTTTCAGGGCAAGATGATATGATCAAATGAGCGAGGACTTGACAAATCCTAACTCATCAATCAAAGAGTGCACCAGGAAATAAGGACTAGGTAGCATGATCAACCTTAGAATGATGATTCAAAGCCAACACGCTAAGAATGAAATTATTGTCCATTAACTACCAAGCAACAAGGTTGCTAGGAGTATTAATTTCACACATCACAATTCATTTGTCGGTATTCCGGTTGCATCAACACGGAACCGAGGAATGAAAAAGGATGGCGAGAAGTATCACTATGTCAAGAATTCACAAAAAGGTGGTGCAATTCTCATGAAATTCCTGTCATAAAGAAGGTAATACTTCAGGGTAGAGCAGACCAGAAGCTGGATTGTAACTTGATCTGCGGAACACAACTACTTTGACCCAATCCTAGATATGGATGAGGTACTGGAGTTTGTTTCTCCAAGTCATTCAGGACAGAATGGCTTGACGTACCACAAGGGTAATAGGCATCGATAAACGAATGCATGCATACTCTTGACTATCGATTGATAGACGAGGGTCAGAATGCAACTAAAGGGACAACTCAAAGAACATATAATTTTCTGAGTTGTGGATGCATGGTTTAGCATGTCGAACGAATTCCACATATTTCTTCCGGATAACCCATACAAAAAGGTAGAACTGGCAGAGTCACAATATAGCATGGAGAACTCATAGAGGGCCTGTTGTGATCTTTTGATCCAACAAACTTCTGCCATAATGGTTCATGGTATTTGGAAGAACGATATACCACGGACCTCGAGGACTATCGCAAAGGTTACTAATATACTAAAGGAACTAGCAACACTATCAACATGATGTAAGTAGGGTGAATATCGGGTTTAAGAACCCAGGAATAGAATACCTATTGCTAAGTAGCATCACGGGATGCTTCCGAGAATAAAAGCCAGAATCATCACACTGGGATCACAAAACATTGCTAGATTACTAGGTGACTCCCTAAACACCTAGGGCCACAATAATATCTCCAACATATATGTCAAGGTAACGAAGTACCTCAACTCACTGATTAGTGTGGTTAATCTGGCCCATGGGAACATTGAAACGGGAAGAAAGGATTTGCAATTGCATCAGACTACTTAGAAACCTGGGATGACTCGGACAGCATAACGGCTATAATTGCTCAAAAAGATTTGAGACAATCACAAAAATGGTGGCATAACCACTCAGAAGCACAATATCAAGGTTCCGAGATCAACAATTAACATACGGAAGTAGTAGGAACTGAACTGAGACTTAAATCCAACAATCTTATAAGTCTACTGATTAGTAACACGTGATCCTAATAGAAAGAAGAGATAGCCTAGCTCTTAATCCCCGTAGAAGAGAAGATGACTCAGATCAGAAGGGCATAAGGTATAAGGAGTAAAAAGAGCCTTACGTTCCATCCCACAATCAATTCCCTTATATAACTAAAGAATTTCTAGACTCAACTTCGACCAGTTTGGCTTGGTAATCCTACAGGCAGTCAAGCTCTGATACCAACGCTGTCAGGACCCCGACTCGATGTCACATCGATCTAGCCGGTAACACTTCATATCACTTTGCGGCCTCACGCACGGTGTTCCCACGGGTGTCGCCTTACCTTTGCCCGGGACCGTTTGCGCCTTTTGGCTCACGTATATGATAGTGTCGCTAGCATCCATATGATAAAGAGCCCGGGCTGACATGACTAGTCGTAAACCCAAAGTGGCACAGACTTATAGGGACAGGCATCCATGACCCAGCTTCGAACGTGTCGGTCATCAGCAAGTGGGTC
>NW_025247097.1:0-2448 GCF_018294505.1 Triticum aestivum | reverse complement strand
AAAAAAAATCAGAGTGTGCTCCTCCCTTGTCTGCGTGCAGCACCATGATTTTGTTAGTGTTCTAGGCTCGCGTCTCTAGTACGGTCTAGCCTAGGACCAGCACAATACCGTCGTTGAGCATTTATTCAACTTTGCACATCTGAATTGATTATTGCTGACCATTTTTGCTACCATATTATAAGCCTTCCCAACTCCACATACATCTACATCATGCGTTTGACTCTCCCTGGTAATCGCTGTATCCAAGCTTTGAGAGTTTTGACTACATGGTTGCCGATCACCGCCTGCTGCTGGGTAAGAACTGGTAAGAATTTGAGTTTTGCTTGACGGATTTGTGACACCCACCACCACCACCACTTGTTAGTAGTCTGTAGGATCATATTCTTGTGTGTTTCTATTGCTGCTAACCATGCCAGGATCACAAGCCGACGAGATTGTCTGGGAGAACTTAACGAACAAGGAGCTTCATGATAAGTTTCAGCAAATGATGACTGAACAGGTGCAAGATGTGCTGAACAATTTTGAAGAAGCCATGGAGAAGATCACTGGCCTTGAGAAGACGTTCGAAACAAAGCTCGACAACAGATTTAATGAACTGCTTGCGCGTCTTCCACCACCGGCTGCACCTCTGCAACAATAACAACAACAACAACGACTACCTCCACATCACGAAACAGCCCTCCGCCGAGCGAGCCGTGTTCCTCTTCAGCCTGGCCAAACTGTTGGTGCTACTATTGATAATTATGTGGCTCCTGCTGCTGATGGGGAGGAGGATGATTATGCGGGAGATTACGAGGATGAGGTTGATCAAAATCAGAACTACGTGCAACCACCAGCACCACAACCACCAGGTCGTCCACATGCAAATAATGGTAATGTTAGGGCTCCCCCTTACGAACGAGATCATGACCATCTCCCTAAACTGAAATTGAGAATTCCACCATATGAGGGTAGATATGTTCCTGATATATATCTTACTTGGGAGTTAGAAACTGAACAACGATTTACATGTTTACAATATCCTGAGGAGAGACGTGTTCCTGCTGCTGTTTGTGCTTTCACTAGCTTTGCATGTGTTTGGTGGTCTAAACATTGTAGATTATATCCTGTTCCAGCTACTTGGGCTGCTTTGAAAACTGTTATGCGTACTCGTTGGGTTCCACCATATTATCAACGTGAATTACTTCAAAAATTGCAGCGCTTAAGACAAGGAAAAAATTCTGTACAAGAATATTATCAGGAATTACAAACTGGCTTGATTAGATGTGGTATTGTTGAGGAGAATGAAGCTATGCTTGCATGTTTTATGGGTGGATTAAATAGAGAGATTCAGACCATTCTAGAGTATAAGGATTATAATAATATGACTCGTTTATTCCATCTTGCTTGTAAAGCTGAATGTGAAGTGCAGGATCGACAGGGATTGGCATGGACTAACTTTTCTGCAGGTCGACCTTCATCATGGACACCACGTGCATCCTCTACTTCCACACATTCTACTGCACTGACACCTCCATCAGCTGTTACCTCCAGCCATGATACAAGGAAGCAGGCACAACCACCATTATCTGCCAAGAGCACACCTATCGGGCCTGCACAGAGTTCGTCTTCTTACATGGCATTAACAGGGCACACTAGTGATATTATTTGTCGTCGTTGTAAGGGAAGAGGACATTTTGCGAGAGAATGCAAATCTCAGCATGTGATGATTGCTACTGAGGATGGTGGGTATGAGTCCGCTAGTGACTATGATGAGGAGACTTTGGCTCTTATTACACATGAAGAACACGATGGAGACGATTGTGATCATGAGACGCAATACATGGCTCCTGAAGATGCTGACAGGTATGAATGTTTAGTTACTCAACGTGTTTTGAGTGTGCAGGTTACACAAGCTGAGCAAAATCAGAGGCATAATTTGTTCCATACAAAGGGACTTGTGAAGGAACGTTTTGTTCGCGTAATCATACATGAAGGGAGTTGCAACAACTTGGTTAGCATGGAGATGGTGGAGAAGCTATCTCTCACCACAAGACCACATCCACATCCTTACTACATCCAATGGTTCAACAACAGCGACAAGGTTAAGGTAACATGTACTGTTCGTGTGCATTTTAGTATCTCCAGATATGCTGATTATGTTGATTGTGATGTGGTACCTATGCAAGCATGTTCCTTATTACTTGGTAGACCATGGCAATTTGATAAAAAAAATTGTACACCATGGTAGAAACAATCAGTATACTCTTGTTCATAAGGATAAAAATATTACTTTGCTTCCTATGACTCATGATTCCATTTTGAAAGATGATATTAATAGGGCTAATAAAGCAAAGCAGGAGAAAAATAAGAGTGAAAATCAGATTGTGGCAAAAGAATTTGAGCAACAAATGAAGCCTCATAATAAACCATCTATTGTTGCTTCTGAAATTAAATTGAAAAGTGCAT
>NW_025247096.1:0-2448 GCF_018294505.1 Triticum aestivum | reverse complement strand
AAAAAAAATCAGAGTGTGCTCCTCCCTTGTCTGCGTGCAGCACCATGATTTTGTTAGTGTTCTAGGCTCGCGTCTCTAGTACGGTCTAGCCTAGGACCAGCACAATACCGTCGTTGAGCATTTATTCAACTTTGCACATCTGAATTGATTATTGCTGACCATTTTTGCTACCATATTATAAGCCTTCCCAACTCCACATACATCTACATCATGCGTTTGACTCTCCCTGGTAATCGCTGTATCCAAGCTTTGAGAGTTTTGACTACATGGTTGCCGATCACCGCCTGCTGCTGGGTAAGAACTGGTAAGAATTTGAGTTTTGCTTGACGGATTTGTGACACCCACCACCACCACCACTTGTTAGTAGTCTGTAGGATCATATTCTTGTGTGTTTCTATTGCTGCTAACCATGCCAGGATCACAAGCCGACGAGATTGTCTGGGAGAACTTAACGAACAAGGAGCTTCATGATAAGTTTCAGCAAATGATGACTGAACAGGTGCAAGATGTGCTGAACAATTTTGAAGAAGCCATGGAGAAGATCACTGGCCTTGAGAAGACGTTCGAAACAAAGCTCGACAACAGATTTAATGAACTGCTTGCGCGTCTTCCACCACCGGCTGCACCTCTGCAACAATAACAACAACAACAACGACTACCTCCACATCACGAAACAGCCCTCCGCCGAGCGAGCCGTGTTCCTCTTCAGCCTGGCCAAACTGTTGGTGCTACTATTGATAATTATGTGGCTCCTGCTGCTGATGGGGAGGAGGATGATTATGCGGGAGATTACGAGGATGAGGTTGATCAAAATCAGAACTACGTGCAACCACCAGCACCACAACCACCAGGTCGTCCACATGCAAATAATGGTAATGTTAGGGCTCCCCCTTACGAACGAGATCATGACCATCTCCCTAAACTGAAATTGAGAATTCCACCATATGAGGGTAGATATGTTCCTGATATATATCTTACTTGGGAGTTAGAAACTGAACAACGATTTACATGTTTACAATATCCTGAGGAGAGACGTGTTCCTGCTGCTGTTTGTGCTTTCACTAGCTTTGCATGTGTTTGGTGGTCTAAACATTGTAGATTATATCCTGTTCCAGCTACTTGGGCTGCTTTGAAAACTGTTATGCGTACTCGTTGGGTTCCACCATATTATCAACGTGAATTACTTCAAAAATTGCAGCGCTTAAGACAAGGAAAAAATTCTGTACAAGAATATTATCAGGAATTACAAACTGGCTTGATTAGATGTGGTACTGTTGAGGAGAATGAAGCTATGCTTGCATGTTTTATGGGTGGATTAAATAGAGAGATTCAGACCATTCTAGAGTATAAGGATTATAATAATATGACTCGTTTATTCCATCTTGCTTGTAAAGCTGAATGTGAAGTGCAGGATCGACAGGGATTGGCATGGACTAACTTTTCTGCAGGTCGACCTTCATCATGGACACCACGTGCATCCTCTACTTCCACACATTCTACTGCACTGACACCTCCATCAGCTGTTACCTCCAGCCATGATACAAGGAAGCAGGCACAACCACCATTATCTGCCAAGAGCACACCTATCGGGCCTGCATAGAGTTCGTCTTCTTACATGGCATTAACAGGGCACACTAGTGATATTATTTGTCGTCGTTGTAAGGGAAGAGGACATTTTGCGAGAGAATGCAAATCTCAGCATGTGATGATTGCTACTGAGGATGGTGGGTATGAGTCCGCTAGTGACTATGATGAGGAGACTTTGGCTCTTATTACACATGAAGAACACGATGGAGACGATTGTGATCATGAGACGCAATACATGGCTCCTGAAGATGCTGACAGGTATGAATGTTTAGTTACTCAACGTGTTTTGAGTGTGCAGGTTACACAAGCTGAGCAAAATCAGAGGCATAATTTGTTCCATACAAAGGGACTTGTGAAGGAACGTTTTGTTCGCGTAATCATACATGAAGGGAGTTGCAACAACTTGGTTAGCATGGAGATGGTGGAGAAGCTATCTCTCACCACAAGACCACATCCACATCCTTACTACATCCAATGGTTCAACAACAGCGACAAGGTTAAGGTAACATGTACTGTTCGTGTGCATTTTAGTATCTCCAGATATGCTGATTATGTTGATTGTGATGTGGTACCTATGCAAGCATGTTCCTTATTACTTGGTAGACCATGGCAATTTGATAAAAAAAATTGTACACCATGGTAGAAACAATCAGTATACTCTTGTTCATAAGGATAAAAATATTACTTTGCTTCCTATGACTCATGATTCCATTTTGAAAGATGATATTAATAGGGCTAATAAAGCAAAGCAGGAGAAAAATAAGAGTGAAAATCAGATTGTGGCAAAAGAATTTGAGCAACAAATGAAGCCTCATAATAAACCATCTATTGTTGCTTCTGAAATTAAATTGAAAAGTGCAT
>NW_025247095.1:0-2448 GCF_018294505.1 Triticum aestivum | reverse complement strand
AAAAAAATACTGGAGCAAATAACTAACACTAGGGCGTGCCAGGCCCCCAGGCGCATCCTGGTGGGTTGTAGCCAGCCCGACCCACCTCCGGTGCCCATCTTCTGGTACTTAAGGTCTTTTGACCTAGAAAAAAGTAAGGAGGGGACTTTCGGGACGGAGTGTCACTATCTCAAGGCGGAACTTGGGCAGGAGCACTTTTGCCCTCCGGCGGAGCGATTCCGCCGGGGGAACTTCCCTCCCGAAGGGGGAAATCGAAGTTATCATCATCACCAACAACCCTCTAATCTTTGGGAGGCCAATCTCCATCAACATCTTCAATGGCACCATCTCATCTCAAACCCTAGTTCATCTCTTGTGTTCAATCTTTATAGCGGAACCTCAGATTGGTACATGTGGGTGACTAGTAGTGTTGATTACATCTTGTAGTTGATTACTATATGGTATATTTCATTATTTGTGGAAGATTATATGTTCAGATCCATTATGCTATTTAATACCCATATGATCTTGAGCGTGAATATCATTTGTGAGTAGTTACTTTTGTTCTTGAGGCCACGGGGGAAATCATGTTGCAAGTAATCATGTGAAGTTGATATGTGTTCAATATTTTGATGATATGTATGTCGTGATTCCCTTTTACTGGTGTCATGTGAACGTCGACTACATGGCACTTCACCATCTTTGGGCCTAAGGGAATGCATTGTGGAGTAGTTATTAGATGATTGGTTGCTAGAGTGATAGAAGCTTAAACCGTAGTTTATGCGCTACTTCGTAAGGGACTTGATTTGGATTCATATGTTCAATGATGTGGTTAGATTTATGTCTTAATACTTTTCTCGTAGTTATGGATGCTTGTGAGGGGGTTAATCATAAGTAGGAGGTTTGTTCAAGTAAGAACAGCACCCAAGCACCGGTCCACCCACATATCAAATCATCAAAGTAGCGAACACAAATCAAACCAACATGATGAAAGCGACTAGATGAAATTCCCGTGTGCCATCGAGAACGCTTTGCTTATTATAAGAGACCGTTTTGGCCTGTCCTTTGCCACAAAAGGATTGGGCTACCTTGCTGCACTTTATTTACCATTACCACTACTTGCTCGTTACAAATTATCTTGCTATCAAACTACTTGTTACCGACAATTTCAGTGCTTGCAGAAATTACCTTGCTAAAAACCGCTTGTCATTTCCTTCTGCTCCTCGTTGGGTTCGACACTTTTACTTATTGAAAGGACTACGATTGATCCCCTATACTTGTGGATCATCAAGACTCTTTTCTGGCGCCGTTGCCGGGGAGTGAAGCGCTCTTGGTAAGTGGAAATCGGTAAGGAAAAATTTCTATTACATGCTGAAATTTATTGTCACTTGTTACTATGGAAAACAATCCTTTGAGGGGTTTGTTCGGGGTATCTTCACCTCGACCAGAAGCACAATTAGTTGCTTCTCAACCTACTGCACCTACTGAAAATATTGGTTATGAAGGTCCTTCGGGTATGATAAAGAAATTGTTAGCTAATCCTTATGCAGGAGATGGAACTGAACATCCTGACATGCATCTTATACATGTGGATGGTATTCGTGGACAATTTAAGCTTGCAGGTTTACCCGGAGATGAAGTTAAGAAGAAGGTTTTCCCTTTATCTTTGAAGGGAAAATCATTGACATGTTATAGGCTATGCGATGATATTGGATCTTGGAACTGCAATCGCTTGAAATTGGAATTTCACCCAAAAAATATTGTGACACTCCAAAATTTTTATTTGGTTTTTATCAAAAACTTTGTGGTTTTGAGGAGAGATTTTTTTAAGTGAAGCTCTATGAAAATTTGGGTTTTTCTTATCTTTGAAGCCACCCTTGGCTTTGTATTTTTGCCCATGAGATAAAACCCCTCCAAAACCTCCCCTCCCCCTTGTGATCAACCTAAATTCTCTGTCCCAACTAATCCAGACTGGTTTTGGATTTTTATTCTAATTATTTTTCCCGTCAATTCAATTCTGAAAATTATTTGGAGCCTGAGGGATTTTCAAAGCAAGTACACTTTTTCATTTGAGTTTTGAACTCAAACCAATTCTCCTGGATTGTCCTTTGAACCCACAACCCAGAACCATCTTGATCCACTCCTCCTCTTCTCAAATTTTTCAAAATACAGTCTCTGCAAGTTTGGACCAGATTTGCCAAATTTGGTGAAATTCATATCCACACTGCTCCAAAAATTCCAACAAAAATCATGCAGCCTACTTGAGCAAGGAGAAGCCACTCCACCAAAAATCAGCTCAAGGAAAAATCACCAGAGGCCAATTTCATTCGGTCGAACACCTGGTGGGCACTGTTACTGTTCAAAGTTCAGAAAATTCAGTTTCAGTGTCATCTTCCGTCCGTCAGTTTCAGTCACGCGGCCACAGTGCCCTTGGCACGTTCCTCGCCGCCTATTCCTCTTGTCCGAAGC
>NW_025247094.1:0-2448 GCF_018294505.1 Triticum aestivum | reverse complement strand
TTGTCAAGTTGTCTCCTGTATATGACCATCATATGTCATGTGTCCTCAAGATCATGATATCTGGGTTGAGCAAGTAGCTGCTATGTCGGTTTAGTTTGAACGTAGCCACTCTTTATATTTTGTTGGGATCTTTTCCAGTACCACAATAAATTGTTCTCTCGTTTTGTTTGTCCAACCTTTTGGTTTCATTCTCTTTCATTATGTTGGGATTTAGAAAGCATGGAGCGGTAGCATGGCAGGCACAAGGAACATCATGAAGACAAAGACAGAGAGCTTTCAACAATAACATGAGGTTATCTATCAAGGCAAGAAACTGTACCATATTATTTTGAAATCAAATAACTGATTGATACTGTAATTTGAGCTTGACTTGCAAGAAACCTCTAATGCAGCAAACCAGAAAAATAGGGACTAGCCCGTGTGGCATTTGTATTAAGAAGGAAACACCCTAGGCACACAAGAAACCTCTAATAACTTATGTACTCAAGCTGTTGTAGATAGTCCTGTCATATTAACCTAGAAGCGCATGCTCAAGTTTTTAGTATAATTGATTTTTTTCAGTTGTGTTTGTATCAAATTTTATATAGGGTTCTAGAACAAATCACTCAATTATTTTGTCAAATTCGTTAAGTTCAGTTGAAAAAAACAACAACTTAGGTATTATACCCATGCTAATGTGAGAAACTGAAATAACAAATAGGTTATTGTAGGAAAACTTAAGAACATTTTGAAAAAAATAGGTAGTATTCCTGAAACTGAGATAACAAATAGGTTATTGTACCAAAATTGAAGAACATCTTGAAGAAATAGGTATTATTCCTGTTACTTGTTATCTTACTGTAGCAAATCATTGACACTTGCACATTTTACAAGTTCAATCATGTCCAGTGCAGGGTATCCTTGGAGAACATCTTGCAACCAAAGCTGTAGCAGAACCTTGTAGAAAATGAGGTCTCGAATTTTGAATATTTGGTTGATGCACCAGTGCCTTTGGTCTCTGTTTTTGTTGACCATTGATCCCTGTATATAACTTCTATGCAATTTGATCAGAAGTTATGTGAATTCGCAACTCTGTGATTAATGTAAACTATTGATGTGTCTATGCTTTGAATATTTTGAGTGGAACAACCATGTGGAAAACCATTAGGAGTACTATTT
Source organism: Triticum aestivum (assembly GCF_018294505.1). Taxonomy (NCBI): domain Eukaryota; kingdom Viridiplantae; phylum Streptophyta; class Magnoliopsida; order Poales; family Poaceae; genus Triticum; species Triticum aestivum. Next base: position 1,290 of record NW_025247094.1, on the reverse strand, counting down.
TTTTGTTTATTGTTTTCTTATTTTTCCTGACGGTAATGCCTGACAGGAGTAGACCACTGCACTGATTTGCTAAACCTGATGCCCGCTTATCCCTGTCGGGCCAAACCCGTCAGGAAAGAAAGAAAACCGACAGGAATTAAGGTCCTGTCGGCCGACCGACAGGCATATATTAGTTTCCCTGTCAAGCTATGCCTGACGGCTAAACCTGACGGCCGGCCGACAGGAAAACATTTCCCTGTCGGTTTCCCCTATTTTCCTGTCGGTTTTGGCTCACAGAAATATTTCAGTTTCTGGTAGTGGAAGCAGCAAAGGGAAAAAATAAGAACATGTTTCTCATCTTGGTGTGGTGATATATGACAACTTGATCACCTCATCATGTATATAGTATATATTGAACCGGACGGGGTGCACACCTATACCTTCAAGTGTTGTTTATATATGCAACATCCAGGTTCACAATAAAGTAGTTAGTCGACAATAGAGAGGGAGAAGAGAAATTATTATAAAAGCAGGGTCCATTCGTGAAAACAAGAGCTAGAGTAGTTGAAGAGAGAGAATGGGTTGAATAATCGAGAGAAGTCCTTTTCAGGATTTCTCATTAGAAAAATGCTAGAACAGATAGATAGGATGGCAAGAGTGTAGAAACGAGTGAATTATAGAACTTCACAACACGAAACATCATTTAAATTCAAGTGCATTTTTATTTCTAGTATTCATGAAGATTATCATTATTTATTGCAAGGGTATGGAGTTTACCTATCTATTGAAATCATGTTGGCCGCTCCTAACTATAAGGACAAGTGAAAAAAAAGCATCCTTTTGTTTCCTCCCCTAATCCTACACAGCCAGGGCAAACTCTCCCCTCCGGGCTTGACCGGCGAGTCTGTGAATCCACCTCCCCCTTTTCCTCGCTCTGGCGGTTGGTGGCGGGGAAGGAAATACCGGATCCTTTGCTCCGTTTAGTAGTTTAGGTTAAGTTTTTTTAGTCCTCGCAGGCGCGGTGTTCGGATGGATGGCAGTGCTTCTTCTTTAGGTTTGTCTTTCAGGCTCCGATCCTCCTCGGGTTCGTCCATCTGAATGGAGTCGACATAGCATCTCCATAGATTCCTGCCGTCTCCTTGGAAGTTGAGGTTAGGGTTTCTTACCATGTGGCGAGATTTGGTGTCAGGTGTTTCAGATCTATACAAGAGATCAACGGCGACAACTGTGGCTCTGGGACACTGATCCTTAGGGGTACATAAACAAAGACATCCCGACTGTCATCGACAAGGTCAAGCCGGCTCCAGTATG
>NW_025247093.1:0-2448 GCF_018294505.1 Triticum aestivum | reverse complement strand
AAAAGATTGCTGGAATCCGAAACCTACTCAGACAAGGAAACACGAATCGGAAATTAGATGGATCCCAAAAACAAACCTAATATGCAAGGAACTCGGATTGGTGGTGGATATATGGTGGTGGTATATGGCAGCGGTGGTGGTAGCGGTGGTAGTATATGGATATGGATTGGTGGTGGTATATGGACACGGATTGGTGGTGGTATATGGATACGGATTCGGAGCGGTGGCGGATAAGCGGTGGTGGTAGATGGCAGGGGTGATGATGATGGTGCGGCGGCGGCGTGACAACTTATGACCAGAACTCGAAACTCTAAAAGACTAGACTCTAAGACCAGCAACTAGACACGACGATGCAACCACAAATTCAACAAAGCAAAACCCTAAAAAGATTATGCGAAGGCTCAGATTGGTTCGGATATGATGAACTAACCCTAATTTTTTTGTGGCTTTTTCGTGGATTGTAGGTATGAAGAACAGACTCGATCTAAACTACGAAAAACTGTAAAATCTCACCGAGCAACCTAGAAATCTGATACCACTTGATAGAGGCAAAGGTGTCCCGTCTTTCGATGAGCTGATAGATATCGCTTTGGTGGCAGTCGACTTTGACGATCCGACTACGAACGTGCGAGGACGTCGTGCCTTAGCAATCGCTAAACCAACTCCAAGAGGTTATTGACCACGCCGGAGCACGATCAACCTGACCACGAGGGTCTGTTTCCTGCGAGCAAACGAAGAACAAGCAAGAAACTGAGATTGCAATCTGGATATTGCGAATATAAGATGAAAGCTTTATTGATCAAGGTGGGGTTCTGTGACGCCTTTGTCTGGTCGTTGAACACAAACGAAGTACGCGAAGTTGCAGCTATGGCGAACTTTTAATCTAAACAAAACCCCAAAGTCTAAACGATGCCCTAAGGGCTGTATATATGGAGGAAGAGGGGGGAATTTCGTGGCCCTTGGTGGAGGGGTCCGAAATCAACCCTATCTCTTGTTTCCCCACACATACGGACTCTAAAAATAGCATATACTTATGTATTTCGAAATTACTTGGGCCTGGCCCAATAATAAGGTGATGCAGCACCTAAAATAGCCTCGGGACGAAATTTATGAAGTGGCATCTTGTATATTTCGTCCAAGGCTTCATGCACCCATTATGCTGGCTTCAAAGTCCTGAAATCATCACTTGTAACTCCGTTCTTGTTCCCCTTGCGCATGCCATCATCTCCATGCTTGTTCTTGCTCCAATGTTCATCCTTCTCCAAGCTAGGCCCTTCATTTGTAAGCAAAACAAATGTATCCAATTTAGGCAGCATCATATTCTCATGAACATTAGAATCATTACCAAGAAACGAAAGTACCTGGTAATTTAGTTGGCGTGCACGAGCTCTAGTAATTGGTCCAGTATGTATAGCAGCAGGGGCTGTGGGTGTAACAATTATATTGATGTCCTCATCACATGGGGAGCATATGGTGCACACAAGTATTGGGATTATGCAATGAATGGGATAGATCAAAATCTCCTAACATGTATGAGGAAACTATGGGGGTCTCCTCATGATCAATATCGGAAACATCACATGGAGAAAATGGACAACATCCAAAAGAATGCATATCCGAAGCTAGGTGGGCATGGCATGGCATATGAGATAAATTATGCAAAGGGAGCATATCAATATCATCACAAGAAAAATAAATGCCAATAACCATGGGCTTGTCATCTATGCCATAGGTGCAGATTGGGTTTATTTTAATGGCATATGCATAGTCACTATGAAGAGATTGCAAATATGACATATGATTGATCTCATGCATAGCATATGACAAGTCAAGTGGATTAGCAAACATGATGTGACCTAAAGAATTGTCACAAGAAATCCTATGTAACATGGCATCACTACTAATAGACTCCACATGAGAATCATCATATTCATCGTAAATGGGCAAATCATCACATGAGGAAATCATACTAGTATGAAGCATGGTACTAGGTGGATCAACATCATGCAAGCAATCAATGTCAAGAATGTCCGCTAGTGGGACTTGAGCATCACTGTCACCTATGTTACCTTTGTCATTCCACTCAAGTGGTGTAGGTGAGGTGGGAAAGATCAAATGGTGGTCAATATCATCGTCTTGATGGAACCATGTGGGGGGTGCATCATATTCCACCATGGCCATCGTCTTGTCCAAAGGGAGGACGAAGTCGTCGAGGATCGGCGCGTCATCATAAATGGGATCTAGCACCAAATGAGAAGACACAATAGAGGTAGAGGTCAAGTTGTTAGAATTGCAAATGGCCTCACGAGACCTATCAACTATCACACTCTCTCTATGTGGTGGTTCACTCACTTCCTCAAAATAGGTGAAATCAAACTCACGTATGGTGGAGTCACTCATCTCACTCAAGTGGTGGGGGTTGTGGCTCTCCTCACATGGGATTTGTGG
>NW_025247092.1:0-2448 GCF_018294505.1 Triticum aestivum | reverse complement strand
GCTGCATCGTTACCGCAGAACGTCTACTACCGTTTCATTGCCGTCCGTGAGGGGGGCCACAACCCGGAGACGCGTGCCGCCTCTTCGGACATGCCACAACACCACCCCGCATGTATGAGGGCCCGGTACGACGGTCCGGTGGCATTGCTACCCCCCAGGGCCCTCGTCCCGGCTAACCCTGTAGCGTTTGACCACGGGATCTAGCCCTTTGACTTTGCACGGACGGGCTTTGACCAGTGGACCTCTCCACCCGGTTGTGTTAGGTCGGCCCAGAGGAACACTTTGGAGCAACATCCGGGCCAAACCCACAGCTACATCCACTCCGTGTAGACCCGACGTGTCCGTTTCCCCCCTCCAGGTGCCGGCGGCGGCGGCGTCCGTGAGGGGGGGGGGGGCACACCCCGGAGACGCGTGCTGGGCGTTTGCAACCGCCTCAACACTTCCAGATTTGTGAGAGGCCGCCTACGCAAGATTTGACGGTATGCTAGCCCCCGGAGGCCGCCGGCCACAGTCGTAGACGTGCGAAGAGCAATCCGCGTAGAGGGAAGTGTTCAGATACTTCTCCATCACAAAAAATTGTGAAAAATTACCATCAGTCCTATAGCACATGTGCCCACGTTGTGTAAAAAACTTATGATTTTATCGCGCTCCAAGTATTTAATAATATTCACGCTGCATCGTTACCGCAGAACGTCTACTACTGTTTCATTGCCGTCCGTGAGGGGGGCCACAACCCGGAGAAGCGTGCCGCCTCTTCGGACATGCCACAACACCACCCCGCATGTATGAGGGCCCGGTACGACGCTCCGGTGGCATTGCTACCCCCCAGGGCCCCCGTCCCGGCTAACCCTGTAGCGTTTGACCACGGGATCTAGCCCTTTGACTTTGCACGGACGGGCTTTGACCAGTGGACCTCTCCACCCGGTTGTGTTAGGTCGGCCCAGAGGAACACTTTGGAGCAACATCCGGGCCAAACCCACAGCTACATCCATTCCGTGTAGACCCGACGCGTCCGTTTCCCCCCTCCAGGTGCCGGCGGCGGCGGCGTCCGTGAGGGGGAGGGGCACATCCCGGAGACGCGTGGTGGGCGTTTGCAACCGCCTCAACACTTCCAGATTTGTGAGAGGCCGCCTACGCAAGATTTGACGGTATGCTAGCCCCCGGAGGCCGCCGACCACAGTCGTAGACGTGCGAAGAGCAATCCGCGTAGAGGGAAGTGTTCAGATACTTCTCCATCACAAAAAATTATGAAAAATTACCATCAGTCCTATAGCACATGTGCCAACGTTGTGTATAAAACTCATGATTTTATCGCGCTCCAAGTATTTAATAATATTCACGCTGCATCGTTACCGCAGAACGTCTACTACCGTTTCATTGCCGTCCGTGAGGGGGGCCACAACCCAAAGACGTGTGCCGCCTCTTCGGACATGCCACAACACCACCCCGCATGTATGAGGGCCCGGTACGACCCTCCGGTGGCATTGCTACCCCCCAGGGCCCCCGTCTCGGCTAACCCTGTAGCGTTTGACCACGGGATCTAGCCCTTTGACTTTGCACGGACGGGCTTTGACCAGTGGACCTCTCCACCCGGTTGTGTTAGGTCGGCCCAGAGGAACACTTTGGAGCAACATCCGGGCCAAACCCACAGCTACATCCACTCCGTGTAGACCCGACGCGTCCGTTTCCCCCCTCCAGGTGCCGGCGGCGGCGGCGTCCGTGAGGGGGGGGCACACCCCGGAGACGCGTGCTGGGCGTTTGCAACCGCCTCAACACTTCCATATTTGTGAGAGGCCGTCTACGCAAGATTTAACGGTATGCTAGCCCCCGGAGGCCGCCGGCCACAGTCGAAGACGTGCGAAGAGCAATCCGCGTAGAGGGAAGTGTTCAGATACTTCTCCATCACAAAAAATTATGAAAAATTACCATCAATCCTATAGCACATGTGCCCACGTTGTGTAAAAAACTCATGATGTTATCGCGCTCCAAGTATTTAATAATATTCACGCTGCATCGTTACCGCAGAACGTCTACTACCGTTTCATTGTCGTCCGTGAGGGGGGCCACAACCCGGAGACGCGTGCCGCCTCTTCGGACATGCCACAACACCACCCCGCATGTATGAGGGCCCGGTACGACGCTCCGGTGGCATTGCTACCCCCCAGGGCCCCCGTCCCGGCTAACCCTGTAGCGTTTGACCACGGGATCTAGCCCTTTGACTTTGCACGGACGGGCTTTGACCAGTGGACCTCTCCACCCGGTTGTGTTAGGTCGGCCCAGAGGAACACTTTGGAGCAACATCCGGGCCAAACCCACAGCTACATCCACTCCGTGTAGACCCGACGCGTCCGTTTCCCCCCTCCAGGTGCCGGCGGCGGCGGCGTCCGTGAGGGGGGGGCACACCCCGGAGACGCGTGCTGGGCGTTTGCAACCGCCTCAACACTTCCA
>NW_025247091.1:0-2448 GCF_018294505.1 Triticum aestivum | reverse complement strand
CAGTATAACTAAGCGTTCATGGCCGATATACGGGCCGAACCCTATCCCCGCGCTGCTGCAATCCCTTCTCTCCCCTCTCAATTTCTCGCCGCCGCCGGCTCCAATCCGCCGCCCAACTCCACCATGTGGCGTAGGACGTGGTCCTCGGGCCGCGGCGCCGGCGGTGGCGATGACCCCGATCGGAAGTGATGCGTCGTCGCTGACGCCGCGAGGAAACGGAGTGCCCGGAGGTACCTCGACCGAGGCCTTCAGCCATCGCCGTTGCTCCTCTGTTATGAAACGGAGGAGTAGGACCGGGCGCTTCTGTCCTCCGGCACAGGCAACTCCTTCGCAGGTGCGTCGAGCTCCCGTACGATGCTCATGCCAGTGCAAAAAGAGTCGGAGGAGCTCCTGCCGCTCCGCGCGGTGAAGAGGGAGCCGGAGCGGTGGGACAAAGGCGGACGCCTTCGAGGCCGCCATCCTCGCGCGTAGTGTGCGGGGGGAGGAGGAGGAGGTGGAGCAGCGCCGTCGATGGGACACCGACCTCGATAAAAACAGGGGCTCACGAAGGTGCAGGAGTTCCAGGACAACTTGGTAGTATGGCACTGCGAAGCCAAGGCGCATGACAACATCTAAATCGACCTCGGCTACGACGATGAGGACTGAGCTCATCCACCACCACAGCATCGCCGCCGCACTTGGATGGCTACGGTGAGCCAAATTTTGGCATTAGGGTTAGGGCGGCCGTTGCTCCTCCGATCTAGTTTGTAAAATATCGACTATGTATGACTTTTGTATGATGATCAAGTAACTATGAACGCTAGTAGTTCTACTGGAGTAGTTCGATTTCTCACGCGAAGTTTTGATTTCAAAATTTACTGGTTCATTTAAAGTTTATGTTCTGCCGCGGCTGTTTTCGGCCCGTATCCGGGGCATGCCGCGAACTGTAAACACACTTTTAAGGTCCGCGATATAAGGAGTCTACTAGAGATGCTCTAACCGACGGAATCGACCCAGATTGTTGCTTCTCGATTGCACTACCAATTTTGGTTTTATTCTCGCTATTCTAAAGAAACAGATCAAATTCTTTTGGGGCTTATGATTATCGAGACCATGATTCTCCTTAATCGGGTGAAAAGAACTGGACCATTGGTGGTGGAATGAGCAAGCGGTACTGCCCATCCACCTCCTCACGAGCACACACCAGATGAGAACATATCAAGGGATACCGTCTTTCTTGTGATACAATGCTCCGAACCATCCTGGACCACTAGATCATGTTTGAATGAACGTGATGAATGCACACTTGATGGACAACTCCTCCACCGTGAAATATATAGAACACACCCTGGATCAGTGAGCCCTTTGCTACTTATACTAGTCTAACAGCCTCAACTTTCATTGGCTGTCAAAAAAATAAGGGCTATGTTTCACTTCGTGGCCCCATTTGACTTTCACCTCTTGGTCTTTTAAGGCCCATTGATATTTAATTTAACATCCCCAAAAACATTTTTCACCTATATATAATTAATCAGGAATACCCGGTATTACTCGATATTCACTGAAACCCTTCCTGTGACCCCGGAACGCTTCTGGAACCTCTCGGAACTATTCTGAATATTAATGAAACAATTTCACATATATATTCTCATCACTCCCATCCTACTAACACTCAACAGATCATGATTACCTTAAGCTTGTGACCCCGTAGGTTCGGTAAATCAGAGACATGAATGAAACCCCTTCGTTCAATGACCGATAGCGGAACCGTGGACATCCATATCGGTCCCTATGATTACACGAATGATATTCGAGTGAACCTTTGGTTATCATGTGATGTTCCCTTTGTTCCGTGACACTTTACAAAACTCGGTGTGCATCGGTATCCTCCTGAGTCGTCACCATGCTCACTATACTATTGCTCCCGTTACCAGTTTGTTCTTGTTTCTCGTTGACGTGTTCAGGCATCCCCGTGACATAGTCACCACTGTCTGACCAGACGATGATGGATGCAGTCACACCGAGGGATCCCTAAGAATATCTCTCTATCGCCAGAGGAGCAAATCCCACCCTCGAGCTATCCGGTCACTTGTCAAACTTCCCGGTGTACCTGAAAGTAGTCGTAATGATCACCTTGTTACAGATGATGTTTGAGCAACCCCAAAGCCCACCGTCCGATAGGAAGTGATCGAGACACTCTCATGGCCAGAGGAATTAAAGCACATGCTAACACTCTGTGTTGTAATAGATGATTTCAGACGATGTAGTCACAAAGTATAACAAACAAGAATTGGGTCGATTCAATATGATCGTTCTTCTAATGTCATCCCCTAAATGTTGTTTTAGGACTATTACTACACTTACCGATATCCTTTGATCCGAAAAACATGATTAACAACAACACTTGAGCCAGTCTTAGAGGCGAGACCGGGAACCTATTGTTTATCGTTTATCATTGCACACGTGCCT
>NW_025247090.1:0-2448 GCF_018294505.1 Triticum aestivum | reverse complement strand
TGCGTAGAAGAATTATGTCCTTGATGCACCGCTAGGTGACAAACCTATTGCAGGAGCAGATGCAGACGTTATGAACGTTTGGCTAACTCAATATGATGACTACTTGATAGTTTAGTGCACCATGCTTAACGGCTTAGAATCGGGACTTCAAAGACATTTTGAACGTCATGGACCATATGAGATGTTCCAGGAATTGAAGTTAATATTTCAAGCAAATACCCGAGTTGAGAGATATGAAGTCTCCAACAAGTTCTATTGCTAAAAGATGGAGGAGAATCACTCAACTACTGAGCATGTGCTCAGATTGTCTGAGTACTTCAATCGCTTGAATCAAGTGGGAGTTAATCTTCCAGATAAGATAGTGATTGACAGAGTTCTCTAGTCACCATCACTAAGTTAGTAGAACTTTGTGATGAACTATAGTATGCAAGGGATGACAAAAACGATTCCCGAGCTCTTCGTGATGTTGAAATCAACGAAGGTAGAAATCAAGAAAGAGCATCAAGTGTTGATGATTGACAAGACCACTAGTTTCAAGAAAAGGGCAAAGGGATAGAAAGGGAACTTCAAGTAGAATGACAAGCAAGTTGTCACTCCCGCGAAGAAGCTCACAGCTGGACCAAAGCCTAAAACTGAGTGCTTACACTGCAAAGGAAATGGTCACTGGAAGCGGAAATGCCCTGAATATTTGGTGGATAAGAAGGATGGCAAAGTGAACAAGGGTATATTTGATATACAGGTTATTGATGTGTGCCTTACTAGTGTTTATAGTAGACCCTGAGTATTTGATACTTGTTCAGTTGCTAAGATTAGTAACTCGAAACAGGAGTTATATAAACAGAGACTGGTTGAAGGGGAAGTGACGATGAGTGTTGGAAGTGGTTCCAAGATTGATATGATCATCATCGCACACTCCCTATACTTTCGGGATTATTGTTGAAACTAAATAAGTGTTATTTGGTGTTTGCGTTGAGCATGAATATGATTTGATCATGTTTATTGCAATACAGTTATTCATTTAAGTAAGAGAATAAACTGTTGTTCTGTTTACATGAATAAAATCTTATATGGTTACACACCCAATGAAAATGGTTCGTTGGATCTCGATTGTAGTGATACACATATTCATAATATTGAAACCAAAAGATGCAAAGTTAATAATGATAGTGCAACTTATTTGTGGCACTGCAGTTTAGGTCATATTGGTGTAAAGCGCATGAAGAAACTCCATGCTGATGCGATTTTGGAATCACTTGATTATGAATCACTTGATGCTTGCGAACCATGCCTTATGGGCAAGATGACTAAAGACTCCGTTCTTCGGAACAATAGAGCGAGCAACTGACTTATTGGAAATAATACATACTGATGTATGCGATCCGATGAGTGTTGAGGCTCGCGGCAAGTATCATTATTCTCTGACCTTCACAGATGATTTGAGCAGATATGGGTATATCTACTTAATGAAACATAAGTCTAAAACGTTTGAAAAGTTCAAAGAATTTTAGAGTGAAGTTGAAAATCATCGTAACAAGAAAATAAAATTTCTACGATCTGATCGTGGAGGAGAATATTTGAGTTACGAGTTTGGTCTACATTTGAAACAATGCGGAATAGTTTCGCAACTCACGCCACCTGGAACACCACAACGTTATGGTGTGTCCGAACGTCGTAACTGCACTTTATTGGATATGGTGCGATTTATGATGTCTCTTATCGGTTTTACCACTATCGTTTTGGGGTTGTGCATTAGAGACAGCTGCATTCACGTTTAAAAGGGCACCATCTAAATCCGTTGAGATGACACCGTATGAACTATGGTTTAGCAGTAAACCTAAGATGTCGTTTCTTAAAGTGTGGAGTTGCGATGCTTATATGAAAAAGTTTCAACCTGATAAGCTCGAACCCAAATCGGAGAAGTGCGTCTTCATAGAATACCCAAAGGAAACTGTTGGGTACTCCTTCTATCACAAATCCAAAGGCAAAACATTCGTTGCTAAGATGGATCCTTTCTAGAGAAGGAGTTTCTCTCGAAAGAAGTAAGTGGGAGGAAAGTAGAACTTGATGAGGTAACTGTACCTGCTCCCTTATTTGAAAGTAGTTCATCACAGAAATCTGTTCCTGTGACTAGTACACCAATTAGTGAGGAAGTTAATGATGATGATGATGAAACTTCAGACTAAGTTACTACAGAACCTCGTAGGTCTTCCAGAGTAAGATCCGCACCAGAGTGGTATGGTAATCCTGTTCTGGAAGTTATGTTACTAGACCATGACGAACCTACGAACTATGAAGAAGCGATGGTGAGCCCAGATTCCGCAAAATGGCTTGAGGCCATGAGATCTGAGATAAGACCCATGTACGAAAACAAAGTATGGACTTTGATTGACTTGACCAATGATCGGCGAGACATTGAGATTAAATGGATCTTCAAGAGGAAGACGGACG
>NW_025247089.1:0-2448 GCF_018294505.1 Triticum aestivum | reverse complement strand
TAAATTGTGATTCTAATTCAACCTTCATTTTCTCTTGATCAAGACGCCTCATGTTATCGCAAACAGTGACGAGCGAAACGGCCTTAACTTAAACCAGACCAACTTCTTCTATGTAATGGTGGTCGACGGTACAAATAGATCTAGTGTTTGCCATATCATCCTCTCCTCCCTGAAACGAAACCCTCCTCGGCGTCAAGTCTATCTTCTCAGCATATGCATCCGCAGAAACTGTCGATGCCAAAAATTCAGCATGTTGAATGTCCATGCCTGCTTTGTCTTGGTCATTGAGTACCTTCACATCAATTGCTTCCTGAGCATGATCACGCCTTTGGTGATATGCCTTGTATCGCTCCAGGGTATATGAGTCAAGTAGTATAAGTCGACCCTTCCATACAAAAGAAAATTCACCATCATAATGCTAACTTAATTGTCTCAAGTCTGTCCAGGGTTTTCTCAACAGTATAGAACACACATGCATATGCATAGGAAGCACATCACACACGACTAGATCACCATATCCGCATAAAGGGAAACTACTTCGACGTGATGCATGATCTTGATCAAACTTGTCCGTCAACCAAAACTCGTATGGTTCTGAATGTTCAATCAACGGCAAGTTCAAGGCATCAACTACAGTCTTACTCACAAAATTCATACTGGAATAGCAATTAATTAACATGGGACAACTAGCTGGTCTGACACACACACGCATAAAGCATTGGTACCAAGGCAAGGCACGCAATGGATCCTTCTCCATCGCCATCACTATTTGCGAACTACAATCATTTCTCATGATAAATAAAAATATCAGTCGTAACTGAAAGAAAACAATTTTACCGTGAACAATCTTTGGTCCGAATACCAACTGATGAAAGCACAACCTCGTCGTGCTACCGATTTGGCCCGATCTTTCACAATACAATGTACTCCTCTGAATTCAGCTGATAATATCTCCCAATTACGCGAGCAGTACATGTAACCGGAAGATGGGGTAACGATAACCAACGGACAATCCCTCGACACACAAAGAACCTCCTGCCGAAGTAGACGTAACCAGCACGCAACCCGTCGGAAACGATAGACCTCGAGCCAAGTGTAACTTCCACACCGAAAATTTATACAAAATAAATAACAGCGACACCCGAAGACGGGCGATTCATGGTCGATACAAAGAGGGTAACATGACTATATATACCAGTACAGCTAGCCGACTCCAACTTGCCTAATAAGTCGACTGAACAAAAACTTCTTTATCTCTAACTCTCGACCAACACCTAAGGAAGTTAATCTGCTCACAAGCTTTAAATTAGCAAGTAATCGATCATTAAAATTTAAATACTTAAAGTAATTAAACATAATTTCCTGGAAGCCCCCATCCAATGTTTCTCAAGGACATTAAATCCCACCATTTAAACCAGCTCACGAACACATAAATCTCCTATAGCCTTGATCATGAGAAGTAGTAACCAATTAGGATTCTTCCGTTAGTCTCAATCAAAAGGTATCATGTACTTGTATATTCTTGTTGTGGACGTGGCAACCAAAAGAAACAACCTAGTTGACGCATGCCTTGCTCAAACGTGTATGTGTTGGAATTATTTTACTTCTTTTTCTATTATTGAAGCATGCATTGTGTATTTTGGCACAGCAGCAAATTATGATTCTAATTCAACCTTCATTTTCTCCTGATCAAGACGCCTCTCGTTATCGCAAACAGTGACGAGCAAAACTGCCTTAACTTGAACCAGACCAACGTCTTGTATGCAGGCCCGAGCCTGGGGGGTGCGACCTGTGCGCCTGCACAGGGCCCCCCGTTTTCCGGGGCCTCCAAATCTACTACTCATGTAATCTTTTGGGCCTCTGAAAAAAATCTAACCTAATGGGCTTGTGAGACGCTTGGCCTGGCAACTGGCAACCTGGTGCAGCCCCCCGATCTAGAACTGCCTCCTCCAATCCTCCTTCCTTTCCTTGCTCAAGAATCTCCTATCCAGCAACTCCGTTCCAACTTCCTACATTGTAGATCATTTTCAAGATTCATGAGGGTAGGAGCAGGCGAGCAGCCGAGCACGAAGGCACAAGGTAGGAACGACCGCACAGCAACCGGCAGGGAGGAAAGTCCAGGCCAATCTCCCGATCTCCGAGTTTTAAAGCGTCGTCGCGCCAATAACCAGTGATCCTGTGAGCCCTTTACTTTGATTTGTGATTTTCGCCAACTATTTCGTTCTTTTAAAATCGTATAGTTAATTTTATTGTTCTTTTCATCTATTAGGTATCTAGTATTGAAGACTGTATTACAAAAAACACTAAAAAAATGATGAGGTTTAATGGAAGACAATACAAAAAAGCACTACTAGGGAAAAGCCTAGCAGTAGCGCGGGTTTTTGGCCTAGCAGTAGCGCGGGGAGCCGCGCTACTGCTACGGCGCTACAGCTAAAGGTTAGCAGTAGC
>NW_025247088.1:0-2449 GCF_018294505.1 Triticum aestivum | reverse complement strand
GAGTTCAAATAAGTTCAAGAAATGAAATCCCTTTGTAACAAATGAGTTTTCGTCCGAAACCCTAATACTTCGAAAGAGATTATCCATTTTGTACACGAAGTGCATCCAGTTTTTGCCGTAACCCTCTTAACTTTTTAGCACATGCTATGTGGGTGAAATGATGATACCATGCCAATTTTCAACCTCTTCAGAGTTCATCTGAAGTGCTTTTCAATTTTAGGGTCATATAGCTAAAAAAATTAGTAAATGCATAAAAAACAAATAAAGTCAGAAAGAGTTGAAAATTGATGATGTGGCTTTGAATGGTTCATTTTGAACACACAAAAAGTCTGGAGTTCAAATAAGTTCAAAAAATGTCCCTTTGTAAAGAGATGAGTTTTCGTGCGAAACCCTTATACTTCGAAAGAGATTGTCCATTTTGTACACGAAGTGCATCCAGTTTTTGCCGTAACCCTCTCAACTTTTTAGCAGATGCTATGTGGGTGAAATGATGGTACCATGCCAATTTTCAACCTCTTTAGAGTTCATCTGAAGTGCTTTTCAATTTCTGGGTGATTCAGCTTAAAAAATTAGTAAGTACATGAAAATTAACAAATGAAGTCAGAATGAGTTGAAAATTGATGATGTGGCTTTGAATGGTTCATTTTGAACACACAAAAAGTCTGGAGTTCAAATAAGTTCAAAAAATGAAATCCCTTTGTAACAGATGAGTTTTCGTCCGAAACCCTAATATTTCGAAAGAGATTATCCATTTTGTACACGAAGTGCATCCAGTTTTTGCCGTAACCCTCTTAACTTTTTAGCACATGCCATGTGGGTGAAATGATAATACCATGCTAATTTTCAACCTCTTCAGAGTTCATCTGAAGTGCTTTTCAATTTTAGGGTCATATAGCTAAAAAAATTAGTAAATGCATAAAAAAAATGAAGTCAGAAAGAGTTGAAAATTGATGATGTGGCTTTGAATGGTTCATTTTGAACACACAAAAAGTCTGGAGTTCAAATAAGTTAAAAAAAAGAAATCCCTTTGTAAACAGATGAGTTTTCGTCTGAAACCCTAATACTTCGAAACAGATTGTCCGTTTTGTACACGAAGTGCACCCAGTTTTTGTCGTAACACTCTCAACTTTTTAGCACATGCTATGTGGGTGGAATGATGATACCATGCCAATTTTCAACCTCTTCAGAGTTCATCTGAAGTGCTTTTCAATTTCAGGGTCATTTAGCTCAAAAAATTAGTAAATGCATGAAAAATAACAGATGAAGTCAGAAAGGGTTGAAAATTGATGATGTGGATTTGAATGGTTCATTTTGAACACACAAAAAGTCTGGAGTTCAAATAAGTTCAAAAAATGTCCCTTTGTAAACAGATGAGTTTTCGTGCGAAACCCTTATACTTCGAAAGAGATTGTCCATTTCGTACACGAAGTGCATCCAGTTTTTGCCGTAACCCTCTCAACTTTTTAGCAGATGCTATGTGGGTGAAATGATGGTACCATGCCAATTTTCAACCTCTTTAGAGTTCATCTGAAGTGCTTTTCAATTTCTGGGTCATTCAGCTTAAAAAATTAGTAAGTACATGAAAAATAACAAATGAAGTCAGAAAGGGTTGAAAATTGATGAGGTGGGTTTGAATGGTTCATTTGGAACACACAAAAAGTCTGGAGTTCAAATAAGTAAAAAAAAAAGAAATCCCTTTGTAAACAGATGAGTTTTCGTCTGAAACCCTAATACTTCGAAACAGATTGTCCATTTTGTACACGAAGTGCACCCAGTTTTTGTCGTAACACTCTCAACTTTTTAGCACATGCTATGTGGGTGGAATGATGATACCATGCCAATTTTCAACCTCTTCAGAGTTCATCTGAAGTGCTTTTCAATTTCAGGGTCATTTAGCTCAAAAAAATTAGTAAATGCATGAAAAATAACAGATGAAGTCAGAAAGGGTTGAAAATTAATGATGTGGCTTTGAATGGTTCATTTTGAACACACAAAAAGTCTGGAGTTCAAATAAGTTCAAAAAATGAAATCCCTTTGTAATAGATGAGTTTTCGTCCGAAACCCTAATACTTCGAAAAAGATTATCCATTTTGTACACGAAGTGCATCCAGTTTTTGCCGTAACCCTCTTAACTTTTTAGCACATGCTATGTGGGTGAAATGATGATACCATGCCAATTTTCAACCTCTTCAGAGTTCATCTGAAGTGCTTTTCAATTTCAGGGTCATTTAGCTCAAAAAAATTAGTAAATGCATAAAAAAACAAATGAAGTCAGAAAGGGTTGAAAATTGATGATGTGGCTTTGAATGGTTCATTTTGAACACACAAAAAGTCTGGAGTTCAAATAAGTTCAAAAAATGTCCCTTTGTAAACAGATGAGTTTTCGTGCGAAACCCTTATACTTCGAAAGAGATTGTCCATTTTGTACACGAAGTGGATCCAGTTTTTG
>NW_025247087.1:0-2449 GCF_018294505.1 Triticum aestivum | reverse complement strand
ATACTCGACGTGTTAACTCTTTGGATTTAGCTCGGCAATCCTCAAGGATCAAGATGGGAAGATTTGTTGTACCAGTTTTCAAGACCGACGACCAAAGGTGAAGAATAGTACAGAAGATTTGAGGAGCGTCCCCAACTTGAAGACTGGTTCAGGGGGCTACTGAAAGTGTCCTGGATTAGGGGGTACTCACCACATCGTCTCCGGACCAGGTGGATCGGGCCAAGGACCACCATGGAGGTTCACTCATGGGCTAGTTCGGGCAGCCCATGCCGCATACAAGGGATATTCCACAAGACTTTGGGCAAAAAACGAGAACCCTCCTAAACCCTAGACCTCTGGTGCATTATATAAACCGAGGCCAGGATAGTTAATAGATCAATCTAATACTCATTAGAACAATCTCGTGGTAGATACATGTGCTTTGTACCATCCCCCCATATGAATACAATCAAAGCAGGACGTAGGGTTTTACCTCCATCAAGAGGGCCCGAACCTGGGTAAAACCTATGTCCCTGTTACCATTGCTCCAAGACGCCTAGTTTAGGATCCCTACTATGAGATATGTCGGATATACAACCGACAATGACGTCATCGGAGAAGAGCCTCTGGCTGGACAACGGTGGGGTGGTGGATGGAGGAGGGTGGGGTTTCGCGGCTGGAGTAGAGAGGTTATGGCGGCCTGGGTTTTCGAATGGCGAAAAGGAGGTGATGGGAGGGGGAACCATGACGTAGGGACGCACTTGTCTGAAATGCAGGGTGTGTGACAAAAGTACCCCCACCGATTTGAACTAGCGACCCTTTCGGCTCAGTTTTAGAAAGGGGATTTCTCATGTCGGGATTTGGCAGCATGAAGGAATTTTCACGCGTGTTGTAATTTCGGGATAGCAAGTCGCGGGTTGAGGAGCGAGTTTTCAAAAAAAAGAGACAAAGAGATATCTAAAAATTCGGGATAACAAGGCGCAAGTTGAAATTTCGGGACAAGCCTAATGTTTATTGTACCAAATCAATTCATGCTTCCCAAAAAAATCTATTCACATCACACAATAGAGAGTCTTGTCCCGTTTTACTATATGGATTATTACAAATGCCATTCAAAACTTGGAATCCATGTTATGTCCAATTAAAAAATCGCTAGGTGTATAATGAATGTAATCTACTCAGACGAACATTTTATTGCACCAAATGTATATATTATGGCTGCAATTTGAAGTAAATTTGAATTCATTTCTCTATTTGAATAAGAATCTACAATCATGATTGTTGCCAAGTCAAACCATCATTTGTATATTATCTTCACAACACACCACATGATTACTGTCGAGTTAAATATGAACTATGTGTACTATATGAACTCTAATTCAATTTTTTTAACCCACTTGATGTTGATTCCAAATAATAGTACATTTGAAGCGCTAGCTAGATCTTCATAATATAAACCATGTTTCATGTGTATACTGTGGTTATCACACAATGTACAGTGCTGCGTCCCCTGATAACCCACAAGTATAGGGGATCGCAACAGTTTTCGAGGGTACAATATTCAACCCAAATGTATTGATTCGACACAAGGGGAGCCAAAGAATATTCTCAAGTATTAGCAGCTGAGTTGTCAATTCAACCACACCTGGAGTACTTAATATCTGCAGCAAAGTACTTAGTAGCAAAGTAGTATGGAAGTAAAAGTAATGGTGGCAAAAGTGATAGTACCAGTATTGTAGCAATCGTAACAGTGGCAACAGAAAAGTAACTTAGCAAAGATCAATATGAAATGAGCTCATAGGCAATGTATCAATGATGGATAATTATGTCGGATGGCAATCATCATGCAACAGTTATAACCTAGGGTGAGACAGAACTAGCTCCAATTCATCAATATAATGTACGCATGTATTCTGAAAATAGCCATATGTGCTTATGGAAAAGAACTTGCATGACATCTTTTGTCCTACCCTCCCATGGCAGCGGGGTCCTATTGGAAACTAAGGGATATTAAGGCCTCCTTTTAATAGAGTACCGGACCAAAGCATTAGCACTTACTAAATAGATGAACTCCTCAAACTACGGTCATGACCGAGAAGTGTCCCGACTATTGTCACTCTGGGGTTGCCAGATCATAACACGTAGTAGGTAAGTATAACTTGCAAGGTAGGATCAAGAACACAAATATATTCATGAAAACATAATAGGTTCAGATCTGAAATCATGGCAATCGGGCCCTAGTGACAAGCATTAAGGATAGCAAAGTCATAGCAACATCAATCTTAGAACATAGTGGATACTAGGGATCAAACCCTAACAAAACTAACTCGATTACATGGTAAATCTCATCCAACCCATCACTGTCTAGCAAGCCTATGATGGGATTACTCGCGCACGATGGTGAGCATCATGAAATTGGTGATGGAGGATGGTTGATGATGACAACACCGATGATTTCCCCTCTCCGGAG
>NW_025247086.1:953-2449 GCF_018294505.1 Triticum aestivum | reverse complement strand
TTTCGGACGAGAACTCATCTGTTACACGGGCACTTCAATGTTTTTTAAACTTATTTGAACTCCAGACTTCTTTTGTGTTTAGTATGCAGCATTCAAAGCGATGTCATCAATTTCCAACATGTTCTGACATCATTTGTTGTTTTTCAGTCATTTACCTAATTGTTTAGAGAGCTAAATGACCATGAAATTGAAAATCACAACAAAATGAACTGTGAAAATGCTGAAACTTGGCATCGTATCATCATTTCACCCACATAGCATGTGCGAAAGAGTAGAGAGGGTTACGGCAAAAACTGGACGCACTTCCTGTACAAACTCGACAATATCTTTCGGAGTATCAGGCTTTCGGATGAGAACCCATCTATTACACGGGCACTTCAATGTTTTTTAAACTTATTTGAACTCCGAACTTCTTTTTTGTTCAGTATGCAGCATTCAAAGCGACGTCATCAATTTCCAACATGTTCTGACATCATTTGTTGTTTTCCAGTCATTTACCTAATTGTTTAGAGAGCTAAATGACCGTGAAATAGAAAATCACTACAAAATGAACTCTGAAAATGTTGAAACTTGGCATGGTATCATTATTTCACCCGCATAGCATGTGCCAAAGAGTAGAGAGGGTCACGGCAAAAACTAGACGCACTTCGTGTACAAACTGGACAATCTCTTTCGGAGTATCAGGGTTTCGGACGAGAACTCATCTGTTACACGGGCACTTCAATGTTTTTTAAACTTATTTGAAATCCAGACTTCTTTTGTATTCAGTATGCAGCATTCAAAGCGATGTCATCAATTTCCAACATGTTCTGACATCATTTGTTGTTTTTCAGTCATTTACCTAATTGTTTAGAGAGCTAAATGACCATGAAATTAAAAATCACAACAAAATGAACTGTGAAAATGCTGAAACTTGGCATCATATCATCATTTCACCTACATAGCATGTGCGAAAGAGTAGAGAGGGTTACGGCAAAAACTGGACGCACTTCCTGTACAAACTCGACAATATCTTTCGAAGTATCAGGCTTTCGGATGAGAACTCATCTATTACACGGGCACTTCAATGTTTTTTAAACTTATTTGAACTCCGAACTTCTTTTGTGTTCAGTATGCAGCATTCAAAGCGACGTCATCAATTTCCAACATGTTCTGACATCATTTGTTGTTTTTCAGTCATTTACCTAATTGTTTAGAGAGTTAAATGACCATGAAATTGAAAATCACTACAAAATGAACTGTGAAAATGTTGAAACTTGGCACGGTATCATGATTTCACCCGCATAGCATGTGCAAAAGAGTAGATAGGGTCACGGCAAAAACTAGACGCACTTCGTGTACAAAATGGACAATCTCTTTCGGAGTATCAGGGTTTCGGACGAGAACTCATCTGTTACACGGGCACTTCAATGTTTTTTAAACTTATTTGAACTCTGGACTTCTTTTGTGTTTAGTATGCAGCATTCAAAGTGACGTCATCAATTTCCAACATGTTC
>NW_025247086.1:0-943 GCF_018294505.1 Triticum aestivum | reverse complement strand
GAGAACTCATCTGTTACACGGGCACTTCAATGTTTTTTAAACTTATTTGAACTCCGGACTTCTTTTGTGTTTAGTATGCAGCATTCAAAGTGACGTCATCAATTTCCAACATGTTCTGACCTCATTTGTTGTTTTTCAGTCATTTACCTAATTGTTTAGAGAGCTAAATGACCGTGAAATTCAAATATCACTACAAAATGAACTGTGAAAATGTTGAAACTTGGCATGGTATCATCATTTCACCCGCATAGCATGTGCGAAAGATTAGAGAGGGTCACGGAAAACACTAGACGCACTTCGTTTACACACTGGACAATCTCTTTCGGAGTATCAGGGTTTCGGACGAGAACTCATCTGTTACACGGGCACTTCAATATTTTTTAAACTTATTTGAACTCCGGACTTTTTTGTGTTCAGTATGCAGCATTCAGAGCGATGTCATCAATTTCCAACATGTTCTGACATCATTTGTTGTTTTTCGGTCATTTACCTAATTGTTTAGAGGGCTAAATGACCATGAAATTGAAAATCACTACAAAATGAACTGTGAAAATGTTGAAACTTGGCATGCTATCATGATTTCACCCGCATAGCATGTGCAAAAGAGTAGAGAGGGTCACGGAAAAAAGTAGACGCACTTCGTGTACAAAATGGACAATCTCTTTCGGAATATGAGGGTTTCGAACGATAACTCGTCTGTTACACGGGCACTTCAATGTTTTTTAAACTTATTTGAACTCCGGACTTCTTTTGTGTTTAGTATGCAGCATTCAAAGTGACGTCATCAATTTCCAACATGTTCTGACATCATTTGTTGTTTTTCAGTCATTTACCTAATTGTTTAGAGAGCTAAATGACCATGAAATTGAAAATCACTACAAAATGAACTATGAAAATGTTGAAACTTGGCATGGTATCATCATTTAACCCGCATAGCATGTGC
>NW_025247085.1:0-2449 GCF_018294505.1 Triticum aestivum | reverse complement strand
TATATATATATATATGTATATATATATATCCAAATGCAACAAAGTCAACATTGTGAAGATAATCAAAGACAAACCAAATGTGAAGATATAGTAAAAGTAACGCCATGGAAAAGAACAAAAACTTCAGACAGAAAAATTTGGTGGTGGCGTTACCCACCGTATAGGAAGTATTAGACCCAGACACGGCGCACAATTATCGTGGAGCTCCGAAGTCAAATTCCACGTTAATGTATTCACACTCAGAATGTAAGTCTTCATTGATTGAAGATATACTTTACTTCGTGTGTTACACATCTAAGTCATCAACATGCATAAGTGTTAGGATGTATGCCTGATCACAGGACATTTGAGGATTCCAAGATATTTAGCTCACACCGTAACTTGCAAAGCCTTTTCTCATCCAAGGGCTTTGTGAAGATATCTGCCAGTTGCTCTTCAGTGTTGACGTGAATGATATCAATATCTTCCTTCATGACATGATCTCTGAGAAAGTGGTGACGAATTTCAATGTGCTTTGTCTTCGAGTGCTGAACTGGGTTGTTGGCAATCTTGATGGCGCTTTCATTGTCACAGAAGAGTGGTACTTGTTTCAGATGGATGCCATAGTCCTTGAGAGTTTGCTTCATCCATAGAAGCTGAGCGCAGCAAGATCCAGCAGCAATGTATTCAGATTCAGAAGTGGAGATTGATACACAGTTCTGCTTCTTTGAAGACCAACAGACAAGTGATCGTCCCAGAAAATGACATGTGCCTGATGTAGACTTGCGATCCACCTTGTCACCAGCATAATCAACATCCAAGAATCCAACCAGATCAAATTCTGAGCCCTTTGGATACCATAATCCTAATGTTGGGGTGTAAGCCAAATATCGAAGAATTCGCTTCACACCTAAGTGACGCGATTCCTTTGGTGCCGCTTGGAATCGAGCACACATGCAAACACTAAGCATAATATCTGGCCTAGATGCACATAGATAAAGTAAAGAACCAATCATGGAGCGGTATACCTTTTGATCAAACTCTTTACCATTTTCGTCGGGACCCAGATGGTGTTTGGCTGGCATTGGCGTCGTGTAACCTTTGCAATCTTGCATTCCAAACTTCTTCAGGCAATCTTTGAGGTATTTTTCTTGAGATATGAAGATGCCATTCCTTTTCTAATGAATTTGAAGACCAAGGAAGAACTTTAGCTCACCCATCATGGACATCTGATATTGCTCTTGCATCATGTGTCCAAACTCATCACTATATTTCTGATTGGTGCAGACGAAGATAATATCGTCCACATAGATTTGGCACACAAACAGTTCACCATCATATGTCTTCGTGAAGAGCGTGGGATCGAGGGATCCAGGTTTGAAGCCTTTGCTCTTCAGGAAGTCTTTGATCGTATCATACCAAGCGTGAGGAGCTTGTTTGAGGCCATACAGTGCTTTGTTTAGCTTGTACACCATATCAGGATGTTTTGGATCTTCAAAGCCAGGAGGTTGTGCGACGTATACTTCTTCTTCAATCTTGCCGTTGAGAAATGCACTCTTCACATCCATTGGATATAGCAAGATGTTGTGATGGTTAGCATAGGGTAGCAGTATGCGAATAGCTTCAAGCCTAGCCACAGGAGCAAATGTTTCATCGAAGTCAATCCCTTCAACTTGAGTATATCCTTGAGCGATGAGACGTGCTTTGTTTCTGACGACTTGACCATACTCATTTTGCTTGTTTGGATATATCCATTTTGTTCCTATTATGTTATGCTTGCGAGGGTCAGGATGCTTGACAAGTTCCCAAACATTGTTCAGCTTGAACTGTTGGAGCTCTTCTTGCATAGCTTGAATCCATTCAGGTTCCATAAAGGCTTCACCAACTTTCTTGGGTTCTGATATTGACACAAAGGCAAAGTGCCCATAGAAATTTGCTAACTATGTTGCTCTTGAACGAGTGAGTGGACCAGTTGCATTTATGCTATCAATTATCTTCTCAATCTGTACTTCGTTTGCAATACGAGGATGAACTGGACGAAGATTTTGCTCTTGCTGATCATTATCAACATTGGAAGGATTGTCTTCAGGCTGAGCATTGTCTTCAGGTTGATTAGGTGCAGAAATGATAAGTTCCTCTTCAGGCTGTGCTTCAGAAGGCATGATTTCACCAGTTCCCATTAGCTTGATAGATTCACTGGGTGGAGCTTCATCTAGCATATTTGGCAAGAGCTCTCTTTGTGAGACATTGGTTTCATCGAACCGTACGTCCACAGTTTCGACGACTTTATAGAGATAGAGGTTGAAGACTCTATAAGAGTGCGAGTCTTTTCCGTAACCGAGCATGACACCTTCGTGAGCTTTAGGTGCAAAATTTGATTTGTGATGTGGATCCTTGATCCAGCACCTAGCTCCAAATTCTCTGAAGTAACTGACATTTGGCTTCTTGCCAGTGAGGAGTTCATAGGATG
>NW_025247084.1:0-2449 GCF_018294505.1 Triticum aestivum | reverse complement strand
GGGGGGGGGGGATAGGACTGGTCATCTGTCTCTAAATCTTCCTGTGAGGAGCTATCCGTAACCAGCGAGATATGCGCTTCGTCAGATAGCATAGTCTGCTCTCAAGACCTTGTTTTCACTCCAGAATTTGCCATCACTGGTCAAATGGCTGATGCACACGAAGAGCAGTTGAATGTACTAACATTGTTGACAAATGGGATATGTAACGAAAAAAAGGATGGCCTGATATAATTTACATATAAGATGACTGGCTAGGCAGGATGGCATAGAAAAATTCACATATATGATTCCTGGCTAAACAAGATGGTGTTGCATAATTCACATAAATGATGAAGAAACTAAACAGATGGCATTCACACAAAGGATGTCTAAACTAAGCAGATGACATATTTGATGTATAAAGTAAGCAATGCAAGACACCATATGCATGATATAACCAACATCAGCATGCCAAGTTAGAGCGAAGACCTCAGGGGGGTAAATAGGAGTTGTCTTCTCCTTCTGAATCCCCCTCAGAACAGATATCTTCCTCTCGATTACAATCCGAAATGCGTGGAGGGGGGCTGCCTTTGCGCCTACCATGGAGCAACGTCTGCATGAAATTTTATTGCCATGCAAGGCTCGTCTCTTTTGCTCTACATGTTCAGTTCCTTTGTTTACAATAACTGTCATGCATAGGAATAAAACATAGTGAGATTATGTAAGGAGTGCATGCAGAAATCCGGAGTGATGGTAGCAACCCGTGGATAGACCCAAAACCAATAATAGCAGGCAGATAATGGCTTCAGTTAAAAAATACAAATAATGGCTTCTTTACTATTTGTTTCCAGAGATTAACCAGATAGTAGATAGATACTATTGATAGCGGCCCCGATATGTACCCCACAACCATTTAAAAACTCAAGTTTGACCATTACTTTGGAGCTGACTCAGAGTCTAATCGGTGAACAGGACGATAACGTAGCATGCAATATTAAGCGATGCATAACGTAAGCAGACACGAAAGAGTGCGACCTCTCTTGCGGACCCTTGTAGTCCTCGAGGTCATCTGCTCGGTTGATGATGGTAATGCAGTTTTCATGGCTGCCAGCGGCAAGGAAGAAGATCTGAGGCGGCGAAAGACAGTCTGGAGGCCGGATCCCTGCTGTGCTGGACCCTTCTGTCGTTGACCAACTGAGCTGGGGTGGACGACGGTGCAGCAGGAGCGGGACAAACCACGCAAGGTTTTCTTTGACAACTATCTGTAAGAGAAGTAATTCTGTAAGGGCTCGTTTGAATTGGAGGATTCGAACAATGCAGGGATAGGAAATAGACAGGAATAGGATAGGAATGCACGTGCGAAACAGAGAATTTAAAAACACAGGATATCTGCCAATCTGGGTGTTTGATTCATAACAATTGGAAGATCACAGGATGCAAAGAAGCATGGTGAGATTAAGTCAAACCACAAGAAAATGTACGGTTATAATGCTATTATGCTACTATCTCTTAGTCTTGTGCTTCATGAATAGGAATTTGAAAAGGAGGACAAGTGAAAATTAAAATTCCTACGTTTTTTCTTTCAAGGAGACACTAAAGGAACAAATTTGTGTGCTCAGTGGACAATATATATAACATGTAGAGTAAAAAAGAGATGCAACAAGTGTACAACCTCTTTGGCGAAGCCATGTCGATCTCAGCTTGATTGGGTTGGCCGGTGAGGATGCTCCGGCTGACTTTGCTATCGGAGGAGGGGAAGAAGATCTTAGGCGTGTGGAGATGGAGCCCGAGGTACTGCTCCGCTGTGATGGAGGGTTTCATCATTGGAGCAGCTCCGGTGAGTTGTACGACGGCGAGGCTGAAGCAGGACAAGAGAGTAAACAAACAACGTTAACCTGAGTGGAATTCTAATAGCATCTCCAAGACATGACGTAAAATACATAACCACAAAGTGCTAGATGTAAAATACATCAGCCGCTCATCTCTGAACGTAACTGTCGAAACTGAACTTAACTGTCAAAACTGAACTTAACTGTCGAAACTAAACTTAACTGTCGAAACTGAATTGTGCTGTCGAAACTAAATTTTGCTGTCGAAACTGAACGCACTAGCAAGGTGAGGCTACATGTCGGTCGACTGACTTTTTCATCTCTGGTCAGTCGATTTTGCAACCGTTGGATACGAAATCAAGGGCCTGCGGTTCATCTTCAACCTCCACCCCCCTAAGCCGCCAGCCACCACCGGCCAAACAGCAGCCCCCCCGTTGCCGGTGACCGGCGGTGCGCCGCCCCGGCCATCCCTCTAGGCCCCCCCGTGCCAAGCTTTTTCTCCGGCGATCCCCACGCCGCCGCCCCGCCAACACCCCGCCACCACCGGTGACCACCGCCCCCATCCTGAACCCTAAGATAGATAGTGGGGTACCTCTCCGGTGAGCCACCCTCCCCGCTGCGGCTGGTTCTTCCTTCACCCC
>NW_025247083.1:0-2449 GCF_018294505.1 Triticum aestivum | reverse complement strand
CCAGTTGTCATTATCATGCTCGTTCTACGTGTTCCACTGTACTTTTGGTCCCTGTTCCTCGGTAGGTCAGCCCAGTTCCGTAGTAGCGCGTTGTTGTACCTTTTGCTACTGTCATGTATCTGTACTGCTATCTTAAACCTCTGGTGTACGCTCCGTCTACATGAGTAATGACACTTTCTCTATCTGTTCGTGGAATGTGCGTGGTCTGGGAGACGACGCCAAATGCTCTGACGTTCTCTCCGAACTCATCTCGATCAATCCCCACATTGCATTATTACAAGAGTCAAAACTCGATGCGTTATCGGACCAAAAGCTACGATCCTTCATGCCCAGGCAGCTAGACCAAGTTTTCTCCCTACCTGCCGTCGGAACGGCGGGTGGCACCATCTCCGCCGTCAACACTGCCTCTTTCCAAGTAATCTCCTTCAACCACCTCACCTTTTCATCAACCCTGATTTTGCGATCCATGGCAACTGACCGTAACATAGCTATCACCAATATCTATGCCCCCTCCTCCCGCGCCCTCAAGCAATCTTTCCTCGATGAGCTACTTGCTATCTCACAACCAGACGACTCACCCTGGCTACTTGTGGGAGATTTCAACCTCCTCCGTTACCCCTCCGACAAAAATAATGACGCGTTTAGACAATCCGAAGCCAATTCTTTTAACCACACTATTGATGAACTCGCCCTCATCAAACTACCACTTCTTGACCGCCAATACACTTGGTCCAACAATACAGCAACACCCACCCTAGAACGTATCGACCGTGCCTTTTTCAACTTAGTTTGGGCAGACGCCTTCCCAAACTCCTCCCTCTTCTCCCTCACACGCTTCACGTCCGACCACATACCCCTCCTCATACACGTCACCACAACGATCCCGCGGTCCAATTTTTTTCAAATTTGAGCCTGGCTGGGCCAATTTGTGGCCCTGCAGTGACATTATCACCGCCGTTTGGGCCCTTCACGGCCCACCACGACCGCCAACTCTACCGCCACCCTCGCTTCCTTTCTCAAAAAGACTTGGGCCGGGCTCAGAAATTGGGCTCGCTCTCGTATTCCCGCCCCCCTCTGCGAATCCCGATGTAAAACCGCTATTGCCGCCCTCAATCATGCAGAAGAATCCAGGCCTCTCTCCCCGCCCGAACTCCTCACTCGCAAAATCATCGTGTCCCTCCTCAAATGCAATATCCAAGAAAAAATGGCCTACTGGAAATGGCGTGCCATAGTTTCTCGAGCAATCCACGGAGGTGAGAACTCAAAATTCTTCCACATGTCTGCCTCACAACGCCTTAGAAAAAACAAAATTTTCTCCCTCACACGCGACGGCACGGTTTTCACCTCTCATCCCCACAAAGCAGAAATCCTACGGGGGTTTTTGTCTCACTCGTAGGCTCTCCTGCCACGACGACCTGGGCTTTTGACCTCAATTCCATTTATCCTCACCCTGTGCCCGGTCTACATGCCCTTGATGTACCATTCTCTGAAGACGAAATTAAGTTGGCTTTCCTCCAAATGAACCCCAAGCTAGCCCTGGACCAGATGGTTTCGGTCCCTCCTTCTATAGATCTTTTTGGCCCGCTATAAAACATGCCATTCTGCCCTTTTTCCAACAACTTCACCAAGGCGAAGCAGACACAGAACGTTTAAATCATGCCCACATCGTCCTCCTCCCAAAGAACGCATCCCCCTCCTCACCCAACGCTTTCAGACCAATCTCCCTACAAAACTGCCCCGTAAAAGCTTTTGCTAAAGCCATCACCTCGCGCCTCAAACCTCTCATTCCTAGTTTAGTTCATGGTAACCAAACAGGGTTCATCACTGGAAGGAATATTGCCGAAAACTACGTCTATGCGGCCGATCTAATCAGCTCTTGCCACTCCCACAAAAGGCCGACCATGGTTTTCAAACTTGATTTCAGGAGGGCATTTGATTCTGTCACCTAGCCATCCCCTGACAGAATCTTGGCTGTCCGCGGTTTCTCTCAACCCTTTCGCTCCTGGATCCAAAACATCCTCCACACGGGCAAAACTGCTATCCTCCTAAAGGGCATTCCCGGCCACTGGATACAATGCAAGAAAGGCCTACGATAGGGCGACCCATCCTCTCCCTACCTGTTCCTCATCATCGCTGATCTACTTCAGCAACTCATCATCCAAAACTCCGAGCCTGCTCTCCTCCACCACCCCATCTTTACCCACCTGCCCCCCACCATTCTCCAATACGCCGACGATACGCTTATCATCACAGCCGCCTCCCCCCTGCAGCCACAACCCTAAAAAAAAATCCTAAATAGCTTTGCACAAGCTACCGGCCTCACCATCAACTTCTCCAAAACCACCATGGCTACCCTACACACAGATGAAAGCCTAACTGCTGACGCTGCTCTCGCCATGGGCTGCTCATGCACCCCCTTCCCTCAAACTTACCTCGGACTCCCCCTTGC
>NW_025247082.1:0-2449 GCF_018294505.1 Triticum aestivum | reverse complement strand
AGTCGACCCCGCGCTACTGCTTTCAGTTGCCTGCGGAAGGAATGTGAACCATTTAGAAATTCGGCTTCATTAATTAGAATGCAACCATATGGAGCTAATTACGCGGGGGTGTATTCCTTACCAGAACAAGCTCAAGCTGCCTGGTCTTCGGATCCGTGGTAAGCTCCTTTGTTTTCGGGTCCTTCTTGTACCGGGCCCTGACAAAGTTCCTGGTCTGCTTGTCACCGTATTTATCGAAGAGGGGCGGTAGGCCTTGCTCGGCACGGTCCGCCTCCTCCTTGTCCCATATAGGCTCCGCCACTCTGTAACCGCCGGGACCGAGTGTGTGTTCCCCTATGTTCAGCTCCCGCATTTGTTTCCCCCACTCACTTGATTGGGAGCTTGCGGTGCTCGAGCAATTGATCTTGAAGTCGTTGTAGTCATCTTCGGTGATCGAAGGATTTTTCTCCTTGATCTTCTCATAACTCTCACCTTTCTCAATCATTCTCTTCACATTGCTTTTCCAAGTAGATAGGGCCTTGCTCATCTTCGTGAGGGCAGCATTGTTCACTTTATTCCCTTTGAGGCTTGTGTTTTCGAATTCAGTGGGGAACTTGTATCGTTCGTGCAGCTTCGTGAAGAGGAGGTGGCGCAAATTCCCCCTGTCAGGATGCCTCAGGTTCTCGGTGTTGATCGAGACGGTGCTCCGGACAATGCACCCGAGCTGAAGCGAGTACCCCTTGACTATTCGTTCGGGCGCCGTTGGATTCCTGTTGGAGTCCACTTCAGTAACTTCCTCCTTGAGGGTGCGGAGCACGATCGGGCGCCGGTCCTTCCGTTGCCTCTTCGGCTGGCTGCTATCTGTGCGTGCGCCGCCATCATCAGTGGTGGCATCCTCGGCGGCACCATCAGTGGTGGCATCATTGTGGTCATCCTCGGCGGCACCATCCGTGGTCTCAGGATCGGTGGGGAAGGCGGCGGCCTCATACAAGTGAGGTTGTTCCTCCATCTCCTGGGACAGCTCCCAGAATGCCTTGCCGCCCGAACCCCCGGCCTCATCGTTGTGGGCCATGTTTCTCTCTAAATAGAACCAAAGTTTAGTCAAAAAGTTGGTTATTGTCAAGGAACAAGATCATGGTCTCATCATTTAGGGTTTGTCGACACCGAGGCATCCTAAAATCTAAGCTTTTATCATTGAGGGTTTTTCGACGCCAAGGCACCCTAAAAGCCTAACTTTTCATCATTTCGGTTTTTATCGACACCGAGGCACCCTAAAAGCCATGCATTAGTCACAAGTACGCCGGGGCACTTGATCCTACTTAATTAACTACTAAGATACCCCGGCCCATGCATTAGTCACAAGTACCCCATATGTCCTATTTTTAGCAAAGTCATGCTAAAATTCACGGAAAATTTCAGCATGACCTTTGCTGAAAATAGGACATATGGAGTACCCAAATTTGCTGGAACGGAAGTTAATCGACATTCCAGCAAACTCAAGGGCTTCTCGGGTGGACAAGGCAAAAAAGGCCTCCATCACAACATGGAAAATACATTGGCATGTGGACTGGAATGTGGCTTCATTTAACAACAACAGTTTCACACAGAAAACAAAGCTGAATTCATTGAGATATTTGCATTGCTAGCTACATTTCAGTGCCAAATTTCACCAATTTAAGCAAAACTACCGTTTAGCTACCTACAGTTCAGTGCCATATTTCACTGGATTAAAATAAGCACATACACATAACTGACAGCACACATACACATCACTGATTTAACGAAATTTGCACACAACTCAGTAGCACTTCATCATCATATAAAGTATATTAGCAGCAGTACAAATAAAGAGACATGATCAAAGTACTTCATAATAAACCCAAGCAACTTCATAATAAATCACTAGTCCTACTTATTGATGGTTTCTAAATCATTTATTTGATCGATAACAAATAGCCTTGTCCTGCACAAAATCTTTGTCCTCAGCTGTAAACTGAACTATTGTCAGGTCATGTTGTCAGGTCATGTTGAAAGTAAAATAGGACCTTGCTGTGTTTGGGACCAAATAGGTCATGTTGTCAGGTTTTGTTATAGGCGATCCGTAGTTAGCGTAGCTATTGTGCATCAAGATTCGTTTTTAGTCCTAAGAAAACACAAGGTTGTCAGGGACGGTTTTTCTTTGACTGGGGTTGTTGTCGACCTGAATTAAAGATGCAGTGTTTGGCAGATCCAGTCTGCAAACTTTGTCCTACTTACTGGATCAACAATGTTCTTAATTCCATTACCTAGTGTACATACCAACAGCCATAAACAAAAGAGCAACTAATGACTGAGCCAACCAAGAGCCACAGACGAAACCAGCACATGCTTGCACATGCACTGAAGCTACAACTCTTATCAAGGTAAAAATAAAAGAGAAAATTGCTTATTCTCTCACAGATGTTGGTTTGCCGATCTGCATCAGTAAATG
>NW_025247081.1:0-2449 GCF_018294505.1 Triticum aestivum | reverse complement strand
GTCCACATATTCACCATATCAATACACCACTATGGATCCGCTCCCGTCTCCCTACGAGAACGCCATCCATAGCACTCACGCTTATCTTGCGCATTTTAAAGTATCCACTTTCACTTGTCTATGAACTGATATAAGCAATCCAGAAGTCCTTTTCCGCGGACACGGCTATTCGAATAGATGATGTTAACCCTGCAGGGGTGTACTTCTTCATACATGTTTCCACCACTTAGCGTCTGCACACGACATGTGCTCGGCAGACTTCAAGCGAAAGCCGACGTGGGTGTAGACCACGACCTACCTAAACACTCAAGTCTCTAGTCCAGGTTTATCGCCTATTCGGGTTCCATCCATGAGGAGATCCGGCCGGAGTTTCGCTCACAGCCCCAAACGATGTGAACAGGGTTCCTGAGATACCAAACGGGCATCCGGTACACCGTGCCACGTACCTACCGCATCATAGCCCACCCCTACGGTCAGCGCTGTCCACGGCCTCCAGTAAGCTACAAACACCAGAAACTACTTGCAACTCCTGGACAGAGGACTAGGGTGAATAAGAAGTCGAGCGGGGTCATATTTCAGGGCCCAATGCATGGTAGTAGCTGAATCATGGATCACAAACACAGAACTCAGTTCCTAAGGATGGCTTCAATGATACAATCCACCATGTACTCCTACATGGCCTCTCACCGACACCTTTTACCAAATCGTGTTCACACACTTAGCTCACACATAGTAGGACATGTTCACACACCTCTGATTCATCCTCGATGAATCAGACCTGACTCAACTCTAAGCAGTAGCAGGCATAACAAACAAGCATGAATGAGTAGGCACATCAGGGCTCAAACAACTCCTACTCATGCTAGTGGGTTTCATCTATTTACTGTGGCAATGACAGGTCATGCAAAGGATAAAGGGGTTCAGCTACCGCAGCAAGTAACAGATGAATCGGTGTTGTCCTAATGCAGTAAAAGAGAGCAGGAGCGAGAGAGTAGGATTGTATCGGAATGAACAAGGGGGTTTTGCTTGCCTGGCACTTCTGAAGATAACATTGAGTCTTCATCAGTGTCAACGATCACATCATCGGTATCACATCTATCGAGAGGGGACAAATACCGGCAACACAGAAGGGAACACAATCAATGCAATGCACAATATGATGCATGATCATGACATGGCAAAATGAATGTGTTTTGGGCTAATGCAACTAGCAAAAGATTAAATGAAGTTGGTTTGAATACAAGATTCAAATTCAAACTCCATATGTGATTATTCAAATGCCATTTAATTGATTTGTGCTAAACAGCAGCTACAAGTTGTTCTAACATGCATGAAAATGGTACAGATGGATTCCTTGAATTTTTCTGATAATTTTTCATATATAAATTATCTAATTTGGAGTTACGGTTGAATTTCTATGATTTTTAGAAGTTTTTACAAATTTCTGGAATTTCCTGAATATTTATAAAATGAACTAAATTCCAGAAAAGGAATATTGCGTCAGCATGGCGTAAGGCTGAGGTCAGCAGGTCAACTGGGTCGCCCAGAGTCAAACCTGACGTGTGGGGGCCACACGTCAGTGACACAGGTTAGACAGGGGGGGTTAGTTTAGTTTAATTAAAGATTAGGGGCACTAGGGCCCACATGTCAGTGTCAGGGGGTTAGCTTAGGTGGTGATTAGCTTAAACTAATCACCTGATGGCGGGGGCCCACCTGTCATAGACCCAGGGGAGGTCAAACCCCTGGTCAAACGACTCAATCCCGCCGGCATTGAGTCTCCGGCGAGGCCGAGGCGGCGGAGGCCTTCGGGTTTCTTGCTCCGGCGACCAAATGGCCGGCGGAGGGCATCTACGGAATGCCCAGGCTCGCGCGCATCTAGCAGGGCAAACGGGAGAAGCTAGGGCGGCCGTGATCCTCGCCGGCGTCGAGCTCAGCGGCTGCCGGACCTCGGGCGTTGGCGGGAACGGCGCTACGGTGCACAAGAGGGGAAACGGAAGGGCGCTGCGGCCTCCTGGGGTTGCGGTGAGCACGACGGTGGGCTCGGGAGCGAGCTGCGGTGGCTGTGGCCACGGCCACGCCATGGCCGGCGGCGAGAAGCTCTCGGCCACGGTGGATAACCTAGCTACGGCGCGCGAACGACGAAACAGAGAGGGGGAAATGGACGGAGAGCTCACGTAGACCCTGTAGAGGTGGACGGCGAGCTTGAGGGAGGCCGGACGGGGGCGGATTTGACGGCGGCGATCCGCGGTGGCCGAGGAGGGGAACGGCGAAGTTGGCAGCATCCAGGGCTTCCGGAGGGCCGTGGATCGGTGGGGAGGAAGAGGGGGTCGAGGCGGAGCCTTTGAGCACATCGGCGAGGCTAGGGGGTGGCGGTGGCCACGAGGGAGCTCGTCGGTGGCGGCGGCTCCGTTCGGGCGAGTGAGGGAGAGAGGAAGCAGAAGAGGGGGGG
>NW_025247080.1:0-2450 GCF_018294505.1 Triticum aestivum | reverse complement strand
AGGTGGTCGCCGCCGGGATGGATATGCAGCAGCAGACAGTGCCTTCGGCTCAGTGGGTCGACGCCGGGATCGATATTCAGCAGCAGGTTGTAATGGAGCTGCCTCCGTCTCAGGGGATCGCCGCCGGGATCAATATGCAGGTGCAGCAGCAGATTGTGATGGAGCTGCCTCCGGCTCAGGGGGTGGCCGCTGTGATGAATATGCAGGAGATGCCTCCGCCGCCGGGGTTCGCCGCGGGGATCGATATGGATCAGAGGCAGATGGCGATTCCTCAGCCGCCGGGATTCGACGATGACATGTGGATGGAGATACAGGAGTTGCTTATGGCGATGCCTCCCTCGCCGTAGCTCCCTGCCGGGATGGAAACGAACGCCGGCTTCCTGTGTCCATGTATTGTCGTCTAGTTACAGCTGGATGCAATCTTTAGTCAAATTTTATGTCGTTTCTTTTTTGTCAAATAATTAATGGCTAAATCTGTATTGTACTGTCGCTGGCTGCGGGCATTTAATGAAATACAGATATCCGAGCTGGCATCATTATACAAAGATCGATGTGCAAAATCTTTGGTGTTTGATTTTTTCCTTTCGTGGAACAGAATCTTAATTACATTAGGTTGATTTTATTCACAGACAATCATCCCTTAGACCATGCAAACGTTAGGCTCAACGTGACACCCCAGCATGCTTGAACATCTATATATATG
The DNA here is from genome assembly GCF_018294505.1 of Triticum aestivum. Taxonomy (NCBI): domain Eukaryota; kingdom Viridiplantae; phylum Streptophyta; class Magnoliopsida; order Poales; family Poaceae; genus Triticum; species Triticum aestivum. The sequence continues at coordinate 1,747 of NW_025247080.1, read as the reverse complement.
CACTATAAGCACATTACGAAGATAAAAAAGACAATGCGAGAAAATCGTACATTAACTAGAAAATACTGGCCTTGATCTGGTGGCCCTTTCGAAATTTAAAAATCATGCCCGTTCAATCTATGTAACTAAAACATCTGGTGGATCTTAGACTCAACACATCTAACAGACTCTGAGTGGAGTACATCATGTCGATGCTCCAAAAAAAAAACTAAAACATCATGTAACTTAAACATCTGGTGGGTCTCAAGCTCAACATATGACAAACACGTACGACTCTAACTAATACATCATGTCTCAAAGGAATGAAAATCTTCATGAAAAAAGGGAATAAAAATCATCGGACACTGCCGCTTGCTGCATGCAAATTCATTCCCTACATCCATGAGCCGTATTGAATCCGTTCATAGCAACCGTCTTACCGCACCGTGCACTTGCGACGGATACATGAATTATCGATCTGAATCCACATGTACGTACATATAATGTTACTACTGAATCCTAACAATGTTGATTTCTTTGGTTTTTTCCTCTTCCATCGTGAGTGAAACAGAGCCATAGTTTCACCGTGGCAGTAGAGATGTACATCTTCTACCATGCCTTTGAATCAACAAGAAACAACGCTAACATTGTGAAGCTTAATTGAATCGCTGGAACAACCAGCAAGCCGAAAACAATATATGCACCATGAGATGAGGTTGACAGAGCGCTACACCAGGTGATATCACATAAGACGTCTCAGATTGGAAAATCCATACTGGAGTACCATTTGAGGTGCATGCCAAGCTGTACGAGTACCTGCGGGACGACTTCTTCCAATCAAACTCAGCTGAGGGAATTATCATCCACCACTAAAATGGCCCGATGAGGCCCTGACCCATCGACGGTCTGGCAAGCGGGCATTTGTCGTCATTAACACCTACAGCATGTATTTATACAGGAAAGTCGGGCCTACATATTCCACGGTATGTACATGTTATGAGCTGCAGCCTTGAAGAGAATACATGTGCAGGAATTGGCCAATATGTACTCAGAATTGCTGAGGAGGGATTTACTTCAATCAAGGTCAATGGTTTAAGACATACTAGGATGTAAACACGTCAAGAAATGAACCAATTAACAGTAATAAAATTGGATAAAATAAGACAGTAAGTTATACATACACTCTCCGTTTCATAATGTAGTGCATATAGACTTTTTGAAAAGTCAAACCTCACAAACCGTGAGCAATTTTGTGGAGAAAAACATTTACATCTAGAATGTCAAACATATATCAATAGATGTAGTTTCATATTTAATATATTTGGTATTGTAGATATAAATATTTTCTCTATAAACTTTGTTAAAGTTTGCAAAGTTTGACTTTTCTAAAAATCTACACGCAATACATCATCGAACAATAGAAATATTATTTCTATGATGGCTTTCTCTATTTTTATTTGATTAGTTTCACATAGTTTAAGAAGAGATCAAGGATCTTAGCTTTTGTGGTGGCACTGATATTTTTGTACAAGCGAGGACCAAAACCATCCAGACCGTGTTTAGCATTTGTGTTCATTGCCACAAAGCATTGAAGATTTCTTGTGCCATGAATGGGTCTGCTATGTGTCAAAGCTATGGTACGCGCTCCTGTTAGAGATCCATGAATAAAAAATTATATTTTCTTGTGTCAGAAGGTCATGGGAGAGAGGAGTAGTACTTAGTTATGATTTGTCTTTTAGGCTCATGAAGAAATAACTCCGTGCCATTT
>NW_025247079.1:0-2450 GCF_018294505.1 Triticum aestivum | reverse complement strand
CATTGCCAAATCCTGCAAGGCAAATATACCAGCATGTTATAAACTTTTCGACTGCAACAAGACAAATGGCTAATGAACATGTACATTTAGGGAAATAGTCCATGGTGTTCACATTAAGAATAAGCTCCTTAGTTCGCGTAGCTATTGTAACACTTCTTTGAGTAACAGGGCCTATAATTTCTTTAATAGCCTTATCCAAAGCAATATCCATGATTCTATGAAGATCAAGAGCGTTAGTACTCTAGCGTAAAATAAACTAAAATGTTACCTAAACTTGTACTCCCTCCGTCCCAAAATTCTTGTCTTAGATTTGTTTAGATACGGATTTATCTAGTCACATTCTAGTGTTAGATACATCTGTATCAAGACAAATCTAAGACAAGAACTTTGGGACGGAGGGAGTATCTTCAAGACATACTTGCTATATTTTCAGTGAACCAAGAGAACTAAGCTTTTATTTGCCAAAATAAATTCCAAGATGCCCAATCAACACAACAGAGAGGTTGAGCAAGCGCACAGAGTAGTAGGCATGTTGTTTATTCATCAAGGCCTTGCTGGAGATCCCATATTTGTTCCGAATGTGCAAACAACAACCAAAAAAAGTTTAGAAAGACAACATGAAAATGTCGTCGAAGCGAAGGTAAACAATCAGTACTTGTCGGAGTTTAATCTCTGGCTTACACTGAGTGAGAAGTGGGTGATGGAGAGGAGCAGCAGCCGGGTGTTGTAGTGCGCCAGAGTACTGCCACGCCAGAAGAGGTGAAGAATGGAAACTTAACCTTTCATGGATCAGCTTAATAGAAGCTACTATCTGATTATCCTAGAAACTAATCTGGGCAATCAATTGCTCTAAGATAACAAAAGATGCATCGTACAAATAGAACAGTACATCGGTAATAAACATTTACTAGGGCAAATAACTGAAGTAATAATATAAGAGAAGTCGATAGTGTCCAGTTTAGGAAAAGATTATACAAGGAACAATGGACAAAAAATTATAGTGGCAGTTTCCTGTAGCATTTTATCCTAACTTATTTTTGTAGTGATGCCAAGCAGCCTATCTATGTACATGGCGAACTAAAAACCTCATTCGTAGCTAACCTAGTAGCTAATTTACAAGGTGCCCATCTTCTTCTCTGCTCTCAATTCCTCTAACTTGCCAAGGCAATATTTTCTGACAGATCACATGATTATTACACAATCTAAATAGAGAGACACCTAAAGGGAGAGATAGAGAGTATTGATCCTTTGGCTAATTGTTCTTGATATATAATTTCTAATAGAGCAACATAAACTAATATAAAGCATCAACAATTCCTAAAATTGCATGGAAATACTTTATCAGACAAGAGCAAACTGAGATACTCCGAAACAACTAATAGTAAGCATAGATATCTGAATGGCAGAAAACGGGGAACTAACCTCTTCTCATATCTTGCAAAAATTGAGAAAATAGTCAAATTTAGACCCTTCAATCACAAATAAGCAACAAGAAATAGCTTCGCAATTCATATTACAAAAAGAGATAGGATTTAGGCAGCAAATAAGAGGCAGATGGTATATTTTGCACGCACAAATCAGACTAGGCAGCCTTGAGGCAGGAAGAGATTGTGCCGACAGAGCACGACTTGGGCACAACTTCCCTAGAATAATAATAATTGACTCCATCAACCATGAGCCTGGCGTTGAATTAATCCTGCACACGAACATAAATGAAAAAAACTATGGGCATAAGGAAAGCAAACTATACATGTGAATGTGATTATGTGAATAAGAAATTTCAGCAGCCACATGAGCACATAGGAAATAGCGATGGTTTATGGTGGTTTACATAGGAAAGGACAGTCTGATTGAAAACACTATCAATCTGTAGATCACATGTTAAAGCCATACTTTATCTACCATAAACAAAAATGAGAAGGTCAGATGCATAAATCCTAAATGACCATAGGATAAATAAGCCAACATGTGAATAAAAAATCCAATGTTTCAAATTATTTGATGCCATTTGTCAATGCATTTATACTTTTCAGTGGGCCATGTTCCATAAACTCTCACAATCAATATATAGCGAAATAATTACTAAAGTGTAGAAAAAATAGGACTTGCCTGGACTTGAAAGAATGTTGCCATCTGAATAAGTATGTTCTCTGCAACACTACCGTTGTTCAAATTCTCACCAGACAATAGCAATGCATATCCAACCTTTAATAAAGCAACGTATCAACACTACTTGAATCCAACATCAATTGCCAAAGCAGGGAGTATTTCCAGAGAAGATATAAAGAGAGGGGATCGAGAAAATCGGAGAAGGGGAGTAGAGGAAGGATTCATACATATGTTGCACCTCATGCGTGCTAGGTCTTCATGGAAGCAAGGGCTAGGATTGGGGCTGCTTGTTGGGGCGTTGAGGTTGCAGCAACACCAACTTGAATCAGCACAGAGAGACA
>NW_025247078.1:0-2450 GCF_018294505.1 Triticum aestivum | reverse complement strand
GAACTACGATAGCAAGCTCCAAAACATGAGCTGGTTCTGCTACAACATGTGAACACGCTGTCCCAGACAAACATGACCACGTGGTAGTCTTATAATAAAACACTACCGAGTTCAGGAGGGGAAACCATCATTAAGGACATCGAAGTCTCCACGCGTGGAAGTCCAAAGAGTTCACCTTGGACAGACTCCTTTATCTTTGAACAACTCAATCAGTGGCTTGGTGTGCTAGGATATACATATAGAATGGAGGTTGCAAATCTCCAGACCACAGAATACTTCGCACGTATGCATGACTGACTTGGGATGATTCCAGAGGAAGCAAAACTAACTTTCTCAAATTCACGGCGGCATCTTTCACCAAATGCACGTGTATAAAAGGAAGTCACTCCTTTCATCAACAAATACTTCATGAGCTAGCATGAAGAAAATGCTTTCAAAAGTTTCCAACACTAGCTTAATGTCCAACAAAATTATGGAGGAGATAAGGATGTTGTCAATGGGCTCAACAACATTTCATCTGGGTTTCCTTTTAAAAGGAATTCCATAGTTAAGTGAACAAGTGATAGCATTGGTCAGGCCAAAGATGTAATGGTGTATGCTCGAGGGATCAACCACGAACAAGACAACATTACGAGCATCATTGGTATTGATTTGATTTGACGATAGCCCACACTCAAATCAAAGGATTGATAAGGCAATAGGTCCAGCAACTGATCACAGGGACCAACCGATGAAGATATCATCTTTCTTCAACACACACTACACAAGAATATCCCTTTGGAACGAACTAAGTCAGGCAAGCTTTTACCTTCCAACTCTCCAAGTTATTGTCTAGCTTAACCAACTAGCTCAGGGATATCCATCACAGATTCTTGGAGAAAGGGTGGTTTACAATAAACCAACTTGATCACGAGCTCAACATAGCGGTCAGGTGACAACCTGGTAGTACTTCCGAGAAGATCTTCGGAAAATCACGAACCACCGATATGTTACTAAGCTCGAGAACAATCTTGCTTTTCGGGGCAAGATGATATGATCAAGTGAGCGAGGGCTTGACAAGATCCTAATTCATCAATTGAAGGGTGCACCGAAATAAGGACTAGGTAGCACGATCAGTCTTAGAAGGATGATTCAAAAACCAACATACTAAGAATGAAATTATTATCCTTTAACTACCAAGCAACGAGGTTGCTGGGAGTATTGATCTCACACATCACAACTCATTTGTCGGTATTCCGGTTGCATCAACACAAGGGCCGAGGAATGACTAATGATGGTGAGAAGTATCACTGTACCAAGAGTTCATAGGATGGTGTGCAATTCCTATAACAATCTCGATATAGAGTAAGGTAATACTCCAAGGTAGAACAGAACCAAAAGTTGGATTAGCAATTAGATCTGCGGAGCACAACTTCTTTGACCCAATCCTGGATATGGAAGAGGTACTGGAGTTTGTTTCTCCAAGTCATTCAGGACAGAATGGCTTGACGGACCACAAGAGTAATAGGCATCGATAAACGAACGCACGCATACTCTTGACTATCAATTGATAGACGAGGGTCAGAATGCAACTAAAGAGAACAACTCAAAGGAACATATAACTTTCTGAGTTGTGGATGCATAGATTAGTATGTCGAACGAATTCCACATATTTCTTCCGGATAACCCATGCAGAAAGGTAGAACTGGCAGAGTCACAATGTAGAATCGAGATCCCATCGAGAGCACTCTGATCGTGATCTTTCGATCAGCGAGGAATATCTGCCATAAGCGGTTCATAGTATTTGGAAGAAGGAAATACCACGGACCTCGAGGACTATCGCAAAGTTACTAATATCCTGAAGGAATTAGCAAACACTATCAACATGAAGTAAGTAGAGTGAATCTCGGGTTCAAAACCCAAGGAGTAGAATACCTACTACTAAGTGGCATCACGGGATGCTTTCGAGAATAAAAGCCAGAATCATCACACTGGGACACAAAACATGGCTAGACTACTAGATGATCCCCTGAGACACCTAGGGTAATAGTAATAACTCCAACAAAAAGGTCGAGGCAGTAGAGTACCTCAACTCAACAATTTGTGTGATTAATCTGACCAAAGGCACATCGGAAACAGGAGGAAGGGATTTGCGAATGCATCAGACTGTTTGGAAACGTGGGGTGACTCGGACAGCATAACGGCTGTAAATGCTCAGAAAAGATTTGAGACATTCACAAAAATGGTGGCATAACCACTCAGAAGCACAATATCAAGGTTCCGAGATCAACAATTAACATACAGAAGTAGTAGGAACTGAACTGAGACTTAAATCCAACAATCTTATAAGTCTACTGATTAGTAACACGTGATCCTAATAGAAAGGAGAGATAGCCTAGTTCTTAATCCCCGCAGAAGAGAAGATGATGACTCAGATCAGAAGGTCATGAGGTATAAGGAGTAAAAAGAGC
>NW_025247077.1:0-2450 GCF_018294505.1 Triticum aestivum | reverse complement strand
CATCGGCCCGTTGGTGAGCGGCCTGTGAAGAGCTTCGACCCCTCTTCTCGATGTCCGGGCGCAATCTTCGTCGGTGGGATGGCCCTCTCCCTGCTGCGAACCATCGCTAGCCCCGTGCTCGGGCAGCAGGACTGTGCTTGTCTCGCACCCGGTAGCAGGACCTCCTTGTCTCGTGCCCGGCAGCAGGACCGAGTCCGTCTCGCGCCCGGCAGCAGGACCGAGCTCGTCTCGCGCCCGGCAGCAGGACCAACCTAGTCTCGCGCCCGGTGCTGTAGGACGAATCGATGGACTTGTGTGCCCCGGGATCCGATGGTCTCTTCCGTTGAGGTAGCGGCGGGTGTCGGTTGTGGTGGTTCCTAGGTCTTGGATTCCGGGGCGGCGGCCCTGGTGGTGGTTGCGCGGTGCTCACGGGCAGAGCCCGTCGCTTGGTGCTGCCCGGTGGTCATGGCCGTGTGGGCGGCGTGGTTGTCGGGGTGCGGCGTTCGATGGCAGTGAGTATTGGCCGGGGTGAAAACCTGCTCTTTCTTCGGACAGACCGGCGGCGGCGTAGCTCGTTCCCTTCTTGAAGGCGTCGTCGCGGCTCTCATTGTCTGTCGTGTGGCTCCGGGGGAAACCTTGATCCTCGGATCAGGCGGTGGCGACGCTCCCGTGTCGTACCCTTCCTGAAGGCACCGTCTTGGAGCCCAGGGTTCGTCGTATGCGGCTGCATCTCTTCGTGGTGGCGTGTTCACTGGTGGAGTCCCGGGTGCTCGAGTAGTGCTAGGGGTCGTGTTGCTGCGCTCAGCGCCTATGTATCCCGCCTTGGGTGTGTGCGTGTGTTGTGGTGGTCCGCGTCTGTACCTGGATGTTGTTGATCATTGCTTTATCTATAAAGCGGGGCGAAAGCCTTTTTCGGTATTAAAACATTTGGAAGACGGTTGGATGTTGGGTTGGGCCCATTGATCGACCAAGCGGTGGAGTGTGGTTTATTACCGTGTGCAGCGCGGATGAATGACGACATGTACTCTCACAATGACCGACTGTGGAATGGTTGAGTGCATTAATTTGGTTAGCTCGACCAGTGAACTATACCGATCTGACGGTGCTTGTGGTCATGCAGGGCCACCGTTCAATCACCTTTATTGATGCAATATCCAGAGCTGCATTTTAATGATTAATTTGCTTTACATGAAGACATGTCTTTTGGGTAAATCTACCATGTATTATGTACGGCACGGTGCACCGGTATTCCGCTTCTGTGTTACAAAATATCAACTTTATTATGCAAGTGGCTTTGGCGCATCCGGATCCTATAGCGGAACATGGGTGCGTTGCACCGCTCCCATCTATGGTATTTTGATCCACAAGTGGCGCTACTAGGAATGAGGTTGGAGTACTTCTATCTTTTCAATGGACTTTAAATTTGTATGTACACTTATCCATGAACAGAGGGAGTGGTAACTAAATTTACAATGATATTAGCTCTGGAACTTTTCCCTCCGTCTCTAGACACACCCACGTTGTTTTGGTTGGCACATCGAGCTCTTCAAATCGTCGGTAGAGCATTGTGCAAGGACCAAATCAATGGGCCACGATGTTGTAGATGTGTATAATAACGCTGGCATATTAAATGGGGCCAACAGCCAATCTCTGCCGCGCAGGTCATTAAACTTCTCCGCTCTCTCATTTCACACACACCTCCTACCTTGTACTGCTACAAGGAATTAAAACCCAACTTCTTTGGGCAAAGTTAAAAAACCAACTTACATTGACTTTCTAGTCTTCAACATACCAGCACGTGATTTTGAAATGAGATAGGAGTACCAGGATGCATCTTCCTACATATTAAAAGCGTAAGAGTAGGAGCCATGGGGAACTTAGAGCAACTTTAGCAGACCCCGCATCCACCCCGACCCACAAAATAACCGCCAAAATGCGGGTACGGGCCGGAAAGCCTGCCCGATAAGACCCCGCATCCCGCCCCGCCCCGCAAAAAAATTTAGGGGGCCCGGAAATTCTCCGTCCCAACCCGGGAAAACGCGGGTTTCCCCCTCGCGGCTGCGGTGCCCTGCATCGGAGAGAAGTAGTTGGCGGGAGGGACATTTCAGCCCGCGCGCTTTCCCCCTCCTTCCGCCGCCGCCCGCCCTTTGCTTCCGCCCGCCCGCCGCCGGCGATTTCGGCCATATCTGCGGGCGAAATCGTGCCCCGGGGCCGCCCCACACCCTCCCGCGCCGAGCCGCTGCACCGCATCTCTGGATCCGGCGAGAAGAGCCGCCCCCCGTCGTTGTCGCCGCCGTCGGGGATCGACCACCGTCGAGCGCACCCCCTCGTGGCCGCCTGTGATCACCCGCCACCGGTTAGTCCCTTTTTTGTGATTTTTGCGAGCTGTGTAGTAGATTGACGCGCCGGTGTGCGTGTAGATGGAGTTGACCCCGTGTGAGAAGTTCTTGCTATCCGATTCGTCCGATTCA
>NW_025247076.1:0-2450 GCF_018294505.1 Triticum aestivum | reverse complement strand
ATTTCCTTGGCGAGCGTGAGAAATTCATGCTGTTTGGCCATCATAACTCTAGTAGGGATGTGATACTTGTGGAACTTATCCTTGAATTTTTCCCAGGTGACTTCCTCATCAATCAGCCACATGGCTTTTATATTTTCCCACCATATGGCAGTTGTGCCCTCAAGGTAATGGGTTGGAAATGGGACTTTATCATTTCCTTCAGTACGGGCAATCTCAAGCTTTTTCTCCATGGTCCGCAACCAATCGTCTGCATCCAATGGGTCAACAACCTGACTGAAACTGGGTGGATTGGTCCTCTGAAAATCTGACAGCTTTGAGTGGTGACCATTCTGATTTCCATTCTGTCCAACCATAGCTTGCACACTTCTCAATATTTCAATCAGATCATTGTTCCTTTTCTCCTCAAACATACGCAAAACTTGCTCGGTGGATGGAGGTTCAGGCGGTGGACGTGGTGGCTGAACATTCGGCTCGGTAGAATATCATGTCTGTCGTGCGGAACGACGAACAAGAGTTCTTGCGCGAACATTGCTACTGCTGCCTCCCCGCGTCATCCTATTTGAGTATTTTTTTCCCAAGGCAACGCAATCGAGATGAGAGACATCCAAGAATAAAATTGCGCCAAATACTCTAAAGTAACTGACATTTGGCTTTTTGCCAGTAAGGAGTTCATAAGATGTCTTGTTTAGTAGCTTGTGAAGATAAACACGATTGATCGTATGGCATGCTGTATCAATGGCTTCGGGCCAGAATTTTCTTGGGGTCTTGTATTCATCTAGCATCGTTCTGGCCATCTCAATTAGTGTTCTGTTCTTGCGTTCGACGACGCCATTTTGCTGTGGGGTGTACGGGGCTGAGAATTCATGTGTGATGCCCAAGGTATCAAGATATGTATCAAGGCCAGTGTTCTTGAATTCAGTGCCATTATCACTTCTGATGTGCTTTATCTTGGCGCCAAAATTGTTCATAGCTCGATTGGCGAAGCGTCTGAAGACATCCTGCACTTCAGTCTTGTAAAGGATTATGTGCACCCAAGTATATCGAGAATAATCATCAACAATAACAAAGCCATAGAGGCAAGCAGTAGTAGTAAAAGTTGAGTAGTGAGTGGGACCAAAAAGATCCATGTGAAGCAGTTCGAAGGGTCGAGTAGTGGTCATGATTGTCTTCGAGGGATGTTTTGCCCTCGTCATCTTCCCTGCTTCACAGGCACCGCATAAGTGATCTTTCTTGAACTTGACGCCCTCGATGACTATGAGATGTTTCTTCTTCGCAAGGGTGTGGAGGTTCCTCATGCCAGCATGCCCAAGCCTCCGATGCCAAAGCCAGCATTCTGAAGCTTTTGCAAGAAGACATACTGCAAGTTGTGGCCCTGCTGAGAAATCTACCACATACAAATCATCTTTCCGATACCCTTCAAACACTAGAGACTTGTCAGATTCCATTAGTACAAGGCAACGATATTTTCCAAATATTACGACCATGTTCAAATTGCAAAGCATTGAGACAGACATTAAGTTAAAACCATGGGATTCAACAAGCATGACTTTATCCATGTGTTGATCCTTTGAGATTGCAACTCTACCTAGACCCAATACATTACTTTTACCAGTGTCAGCAAATGTGATGTGGCTCTTGTCGCATGGACGTAAGGTTGAGTCCATAAGAAGGCTTCTTTTGCCAGTCATGTGATTTGTACACCCACTGTCAATAATCCATTCTGAAGACTTTGAAGACGCTGGTGTTGTACCCTACAGTGCAGTTAGGGGGATAGGCTTCACGAAGAGAATTGTGAAGCAAAAACATTTGACGAACCAGTGGGTTATGAAAACTTAGATCCAGATTAGGACTAATAGGGAGAGTAGCATGCGATTCAGGAACGAAGTACATAATGATGCCATTCGGGCATTTTATCTTGCGCCCTACAAGATTTTTAAGGTCACCAGCAATAGCGTCAGAAGATTTTGTTTTTCTGCTGGAGACCTTTCCCTGCAAAAGAGAGTTAAGCTTTCTTAACCACCCACATCTTCAAGGGTGGCTTAGAAGCAATAAGTATAAGTGCAGCATCTGAGAATTTTGGTTTTGGAGCCCTAGCAAACAGTCTAGCAGGCGGACAATAGTACTCATAAGAATAGGCAGAATAATTTTTGATCATATGAAGATGACGATTTGATGAACCGCTCTCATATTCATATGCCTGAGTATGGTTTCCCTGCAAAACATTTGCGTTAGTGTGACTCAGGTGAGTCCTCTGTCTGCATGAAGCCTTTGGACTGAGGTTTGTCTTCTTCATGTGAGGTGTCATGAAGACATTCACAAGAAGATTTTCCAGACACTTTTTCGGAACCCAGATTTTCTTCATAGGCGGTCCATTCCTGCAGTTAGTACCAATGTACCTGGCAAACACTACACCATTCTGATTTTTAAACAGTACATAGTTTGCATCAAAG
>NW_025247075.1:0-2450 GCF_018294505.1 Triticum aestivum | reverse complement strand
TGTTGCTTCTGCTAATGGGCCGCCGGGGCCCCTGAATGCTATCCCAAATTTAAATCTGCTGGCTGGGCCTCATGGGGACGAACCACTACATGCTCTCCCAGGCCCACTCATCAGGCCTGCTGCCCCTGCTTTGGGATGGGAAGATCTTCATCTCTCTGCTGTGATGTATGATACTGCTGTGGCTGCAGAGAACAGTCAGTCTGATCCTATGATTCGTGAAACCTGAACAGTTTTTGTCGGACAGAACAATAATGTTGCTGTACCACTGCATCTGGAAGAGCTGCAGGTTATCCCTTTACCTGTGAATAGTGACAGAGGTGTTATCAACCAGGCTCCAAAACTGAACCCAACAGTGTTTGACAAAGCAATTAGTGGCTCTGAGACTGTTAGCAACAACATTATCAAGCAAACTTCAAGGTTAGAACATGTAAAAACTGAGAAGGAGTACAACAAGTCTGCCACACAGGACAATTCTCATATTGGAATTCAGCAGTCACATAACCAGATTGAATAGAGGGAATCTGAGCCACTAGGTGAGTGTACATCTGACACCACTGCCCCATCTGACACCACTACCCCACCTGGTTTCCCTGATCCTGTTTATTTATCCCATAGTGTACCACAATCTCATGCAGACAAGGAGGTTGAGGATTTGTTGGGCAGTGAAGGAGCTCTCACATGGAAGAAGCATTTTGCTCCTAAAAGGGACAGTACAAACACAAACATCCTCCAGGTACCATCGGAATGGGTTAACTTTTTATCTGTCACATTACTCTCTGTTGATAAATATGATTGGGCAAAACAATTCTTGACATCTAAGGTTTGTGAGATCATTATTCAAGGAGCAGATAAAGCAGTTTTAATTCCTTTTGTGGTACCAGAATCTTGTCCTTCTGCTGATGGTACCAACTCTACATTTCACTCTACTCAACAGGACAAGTCTGAGCAGGAGAATACACCTTCAGATAAGGCTAGCATTCAAGAGGAAACTTCTGCTTCATCAACATCTGCCTTGCATCATAACAGGAAGAGAAAGGAGAAAATGCCACTAGTTGATATAGAGGTAAGGAGAAGTTGTAGGCTTCAAAAAGTCAGTAAAGGATTTAAGAATGCAGTATGTAAAGATAAAAACTGCCTTGCTTGTTCTGCAAAACCACCTATTATTCCTCCTAAAGTGGTTAAAATCCTCAATTCTACTATCTGCAAGGTCAACATCCAACACACTAATGAGGAGAAACTGACAAACAGAAGCAAGAACTCAAGAGGAACTCAGGTTGCATCCAGGGAGGGGACCTAGGCTGCTGCCAATGAGGGCACCACAGCCACCATTTGACTAGTCTTCAGTCAGTCAGAGTAGTTGCTGGAGTTTCAGTTAGCTTTATGTGTCTTTCTTTTGGGTATATAATAAATCCATTATTGCCACAGTTTAGCACTATGTACTGGCTTGCTTCTATGATTGTTTGTACTGCTGAAGAGACTAGTGTGGATCAGAAAAAAGTCTGTTTGAAAGTATTTTGTAGTTTATATCCCCTGGATTATGGCTAGAACCTGGAATATCTTGAACTGGAATGTGAGGGGATTGAATGACCCCAAGAAATGGACTGCTATTGCTAATAAAATTGAATAATCGACCTGCTCTATTCTCTGTTTACAAGAAACCAAACGAGAATATATTGATAGTCTTTACCTCAAAAAAATTTGGCCCCGAAGGCTTTCCAAATTTGCCTATCTTCCTTCTATTGGGGCCTCAGGTGGTTTGCTAATTGCTTGGTCTGAGCACCTCTTTCAGGGCCAACTTTTCCATGAGAATGATTACTCTATCACTATCCACTTTACATCCACTCATACAGGGGAATAATGGTATCTCACCAATGTATATGGGCCATGTCAACCTGATATTAGACCAGATCTCATTAATTGGTTCCATGACTTCCATTTGGTTGGTAATGCAAACTGGATGATCCTTGGTGATTTTAATTATGTGAGATATCCTCATAACAGAAGTAGAGCGGGAGGATGCATCAATGATATGCTATTATTTAATGAAGCCATCGACCACCAAGCACTCATTGAGATCCCTTTGAGAGGAAGGAATTTCACCTGGAGCAATATGCAAGAAGCTCCTTTCTTGGAAAAGCTTGACTGGTGTTTTACATCAGAATCCTGGGCTCTCACCTACCCTGTCACATCTGCTACTCCACTTGCCAAAACTACCTCTGATCATATTCCCATTTGCATAAAAATTGGTACCACCATCCCCGGAGCACAGATATTCAAATTTGAGAATTACTGGATGGAGCATAGGCAATTTAAGAAGGTGGTCAAAAACATTTGGCAACATGATGTGAATGAAACAGACAGTGCTAAGATCATTGCTGCCAAATTAAAAAGATTAAGAAAGGGACTTAAGACTTGGGCTAGATCTTTACCTGACCTGAAAAAGATCATTA
>NW_025247074.1:0-2450 GCF_018294505.1 Triticum aestivum | reverse complement strand
ATAGATTTTGGGGAGGATTAAACCGTGATATTCAAGAGATACTAATTCATGAAGAGTGTTATCCTATGGACCATTTGTTTCATCTTGCTTGCAAAGCTGAACAGGAAATAAAACGACGTGTTGGCCACGAGGAGAACAAGCGCACGGTGCACATTCCAAGAGTTGATATGATTGTTCCTTCAACTACTAGGCATACTATGACAACCACATCCGTTGTTGTCAGGACTACATCACCTCCACCATGTGACACATCGCCCCCGAGAGTGGCTACATCATCTGAGTTGATCATAAGAGGTAATGACAAAGGTACTGATCTTCCATCTCTACATGAGAATGATGAATGCCTTGTCAATTTGAATGCACCATCTGATGAGCTACCCACTACTTTGATCACACCACCTATTTTAGAGGACTACGTCGATAATTTGACTTTGCCATGTGATCAAACAACTGAAATACCAACAATTTTGAGTGCACCCATTGAATTAACTATTGATGCAAAAGAACCGATGTTTAATCATTTTGATATGACCTCTAATCTTGGTGATGATTCTGTGTTGAATGACTTATTGCATGTTTGCTTATTTAAGCATGTTGTAGCATGTAAATTTGATGCAAGTACGGTTTATTCACCAATGTTGGGATGGTTTAATGATGAACATTGTCAATCTTTTGAAATGAATAAGAGCTTCACTTATATGTGCAAACTGTGTTGCAATATTTCCATGCCTTCTACTTCTTGTGCTAATTTTTTGGCTTTAGATTTTATGAACTATGCAAGTTACTCATCTATTCATGTGTCATATATGCAAAAATCAAGGGAAGTAAAAATGGATGACATATACATATACAACATGTACACCTTGTCTCTTTTGTTAGCCACATTTCAGATTAAGCAACGCCGAGGACGGCTTTATTTTCAAGAAGGGGAGGATGATGAGGACATGACTACCTTGGATATGACCAAAAATATTGCATATATGCATATTTGTCAGGTGATTTCTAGTGCAAACTATTCAATAATCTATTTATGTTATCCAGAACAAAAATACTTCACACACTTTTGTGTTTTGTCTAATTACAGGTGTATGGGACATTTGTACAATCCACATATGAAGATAAGGAAGAAAGAGATGTTTATTTGCTGTCCAAAAAGTTCTCTCACGTCACTTTTGGCCCAAGAGAAGATAGAGTCCAAGTCTCTCACGTTCTGGATTCAGATTCGGACTGCACAGACATACCTGACTCAAAACGCACACAAATTTTTTATACGGACTCCGAATTGGGTGATTCTTTTTTTGTTGGAAACTAGATTTCGTGCAATTTCCAACCCAATTGGAATCACCTTCAAATTCGTCCGGAGCGTTGAGTTGTGGACGAAACAATCTGATGCTGCAGTAGAATCCGAGTCAAACTACAAGTCCAAAGGTGTTACATCACCTCCACTTGGGCCCATTGGCCTTGTACGACTTAGATTTAGTTTTAGGCTGCCTTGGGACGTCCTCCCACCTCCTTGGCCGCCACCCTTTGATCCTATATAAGTAGATCCATCTAGTAGCTTTTCCTTGGGTTTTGTTTAGATTAAAAGTTTGCCATAGCTGCAACTTCGCGTACTTCGTTTGTGTTCAACGACCAGACAAAGGCGTCACAGAACCCCACCTTGATCAATAAAGCTTTCATCTTATATTCGCAATATCCAGATTGCAATCTTAGTTTTTTGCTTGTTCTTCGTTTGCTCGCAGGAAACAGACCCTCGTGGTCAGGTTGATCGTGCTCCGGCGTGGTCAATAACCTCTCGAAGTTGGTTTAGCGATTGCTAAGGCGCGACGTCCTCGCACGTTCGTAGTCGGATCGTCAAAGTCGACTTCCACCAAAACGAAATCCACCATCTCATCGAAAGACGGGACACCTCCGCCTCTATCAGAATTGAAGTTGATAAAGCCAAGATTGAAGCTATTGAGAGTTGGCCGCAACCCAAAACGATCACACAAGTGAGGAGTTTTCTTGGCCTCGCTGGATTCTATAGGCATTTTGTGAGAGATTTCAGCACCATTGCTGCACCTCTCAATGAGCTTACAAAGAAAGATGTGCCTTTTCTTTGGGGTACCGCACAGGAAGAAGCCTTCTCGGTATTGAAAGATAAGTTGACACATGCTCCTTTACTCCAACTTCCTGATTTTAATAAGACTTTTGAGCTTGAATGTGATGCTAGTGGAATTGGATTAGGAGGTGTGTTATTACAAGATGGCAAACCTGTTGCATACTTTTCTGAAAAATTGAGTGGGCCTAGTCTGAATTATTCTACTTATGATAAAGAATTATATGCTCTTGTTCGGACTTTAGAAACATGGCAACATTATTTATGGCCCAAAGAATTTGTTATACATTCTGATCATGAATCTTTGAAACATATTAAAAGTCAAGCTAAACTGAATCGTAGACATGCTAAA
>NW_025247073.1:0-2450 GCF_018294505.1 Triticum aestivum | reverse complement strand
TGCTTATTTAAGCATGTTGTAGCATGTAAATTTGATGCAAGTAAGGTTTATTCACCAATGTTGGGATGGTTTAATGATGAACATTGTCAATCTTTTGAAATGAATAAGAGCTTCACTTATATGTGCAAACTGAGTTGCAATATTTTCATGCCTTCTACTTCTTGTGCTAATTTTTTGGCTTTAGATTTTATGAACTATGCAAGTTACTCATCTATTCATGTGTCATATATGCAAAAATTAAGGGAAGTAAAAATGGATGACATATACATATACAACATGTACACCTTGTCTCTTTTGTTAGCCACATTTCAGATTAAGCAACGCCGAGGACGGCTTTATTTTCAAGAAGGGGAGGATGATGAGGACATGACTACCTTGGATATGACCAAAAATATTGCATATATACATAGTTGTCAGGTGATTTCTAGTGCAAACTATTCAATAATCTATTTATGTTATCCAGAACAAAAATACTTCACACACTTTTGTGTTTTGTCTAATTGCAGGTGTATGGGACATTTGTACAATCCACATATGAAGATAAGGAAGAAAGAGATGTTTATTTTCTCTCCAAAAAGTTCTCTCACGTCACTTTTGGCCCAAGAGAAGATAGAGTCCAAGTCTCTCACGTTCTGGATTCAGATTCGGACTGCACAGACACACCTGACTCAAAACGCACACAAGTTTTTCATACGGACTCCGAATTGGGTGATTCTTTTTTTGTTGGAAACTAGATTTCGTGCACTTTCCAACCCAATTGGAATCACCTTCAAATTCGTCCGGAGCGTTGAGTTGTGTATGAAACAATCTGGTGCTGCAGCAGAATCCGAGTCAAACTACAAGTCCAAAGGTGTTACATCACCTCCACTTGGGCCCATTGGCCTTGTACGACCTAGATTTAGTTTTAGGCTGCCTTGGGACGTCCTCCCACCTCCTTGGCCGCCACCCCTTGCTCCTATATAAGTAGATCCATCTAGTAGCTTTTTCCTTGGGATTTGTTTAGTTAAAAGTTAGCCATTGCAACTTCGTGTACTTCGTTTGTGTCCAACGACCAGACCAAGACCGCTTCTGGATCCCCACCATTATCAATACTTCATATTTATTTGCAATATTCAGATTGCTTTATCATATTCTTGCTCGTTCTTCGATTGCTTGCAGGAATAGACCTTCGTGGTCAGGCTGACCGTGCTTCCGGCATCGTCAGTAACCTCAGGAGATTGGTTTAGCGATTGCTAAGGCGCAACGTCGTGCACGTTTGTAGTCGGATCGTCAAAGTCGTCTCCACCAAATCGATAGTTATCATCTCATCGAACTTTTGTGTTTTGTCTAATTGCAGGTGTATGGGACATTTGTACAATCCACATATGAAGATAAGGAAGAAAGAGATGTTTATTTGCTGTCCAAAAAGTTCTCTCACGTCACTTTTGGCCCAAGAGAAGATAGAGTCCAAGTCTCTCACGTTCTGGATTCAGATTCGGACTGCACAGACATACCTGACTCAAAACGCACACAAGTTTTTCATACGGACTCCGAATTGGGTGATTCTTTTTTTGTTGGAAACTAGATTTCGTGCACTTTCCAACCCAAGTGGAATCACCTTCAAATTCGTCCGGAGCGTTGAGTTGTAGACGAAACAATCTGATGCTGCAGCAGAATCCGAGTCAAACTACAAGTCCAAAGGTGTTACATCACCTCCACTTGAGCCCATTGGCCTTGTACGACCTAGATTTAGTTTTAGGCTGCCTTGGGACGTCCTCCCACCTCCTTGGCCGCCACCCCTTGCTCCTATATAAGTAGATCCATCTAGTAGCTTTTCCTTGGGATCTGTTTAGTTAAAAGTTAGCCAGTGCAACTTCGTGTACTTCGTTTGTGTCCAACGACCAGACCAAGACCGCTTACGGATCCCCACCATTATCTATACTTCATATATATTCGCAATATTCAGATTGCTTTATCATATTCTTGCTCGTTCTTCGATTGCTTGCAGGAATAGACCTTCGTGGTCAGGTTGATCGTGCTCCAGCGTGGTCAATAACCTCTTAGAGTTGGTTTAGCGATTGTTAAGGCGCAACGTCGTGCACGTTTGTAGTCGGATCGTCAAAGTCGTCTCCACCAAATCGATAGTTATCATCTCATCGAAAGATCGGGACACCCCCGCCTCTATCACATTGGAGCTTATTCCATTTACCTTGTTTTCTATTTCCATAAGGTCGTATGATATGGCGTTTCCTTAATATGATTTATCATTTGTAGTTTGCACAAACTTAACTTGCGTTAACTTATTCTTGAATTTATATTATGTGTGCCTGATGTCTTTTGCACATTTTGATTATTGGATTTTGAGGGATTCTCCAGGTTAGTATAGTCATTACGGGTTAGTATAGTCATTACGGATGCTGTGATGTGGACTCTGTAGCTTCTTGGGATTTTCTCAGCAGGCCGCCCGGGCC
>NW_025247072.1:0-2450 GCF_018294505.1 Triticum aestivum | reverse complement strand
TTACTTGTGTGTCGATCTGGCTACCATACTAATCATGTATCTCGTTAATAAATTCACAACAAAATGTAGTTAACATATCGATTATGATGAATTACATCCTCAGTATCTTCTGTGCTGCTACTTTGTGAGTCTTCTATCTCTAAGAAATGATCTGGCCCAGCGAGAGGGATATCGAAAGAAGATGGTGATACCCATCAATCGGTAAGAGGTTCTTACCAGGCCATCATCTCAGTAAGGACTGATGGAGCAAAATTTTAAGAAAGAACAAGGGACCCTTGGAGCTGGAAGGAGTATAGATTGTTGAATGATCCTATCAGTATATCTTCTTTGTATCTACCCAGATCAGTCAGTATACCCAATATGGCTGACTAGATGTTTTTCAGAATAGGGTGCTAATTTTGAAATTATTGGATTCTGGTGTTATGAATTGAATCAAAAGGAATAAATAGACTCGAGACAGAGGAAGGGTGATTCCCTGCAAGTGGCTTAACTGAAAGAAAAATAATAATTGCCTTCCTTTCTACTTGTTGAGATTTTGTTTCAATGGTGTGAACTGTAGTTGAATGCTTATGCCCTGAAAGTAGAGGCAGCTGAGCATCATCTGATGCTTTACTAGTCGCCTCAAGGCAAACTATGATTGAGAATCCAACAGTGTCCCTCCGGCATACTGACCATCACGTACATATCTCTGATCAATAAAAACGCCAAGAAAAGGCACACACTGAGACATTGCGAAGAAACCGCAAACCGAGCACCGATGGGGGAGAGGTAGCGCATGCGTTGCGAGGGGCCAAGGGGACAGGAGGTTGTGCATTTTCTATCGGAAAGAGAGGTAGCAGCGTACGATGGAACAGCCATTCCATTCGTCTGCTTAATGAATTTCTGCTCGCCGTACTAAAGAGGACATCACACAAAAGAGCTTCAAATTGATTTAACATGTACAATGAAAAACAACACCTACTGGAATTAAAATATATAATAGTATATCAAAGTGCTCTTGCTCTTTACATGAAAGAGAAGGTGGTCATCACTCCTTGAGAAAGAGAGAGGAGGAAGTTGATTAAAATCTTGCTGATGCGAATGAGATAATTCAAGAATGGATAGAACCTTGTTCCGAAGGATGTGCATACATATAATTCTAAATAATGACCAAGTATGATGTTATCATGACTTGCAGTCAGATCAAACTGTACTGTGTTTCTAACAAATTCTCTCAGCCAGTAACAAAGGAAGAACAAACATATGCCGACCGTCTGTTGGTAGGCGAGCATCTGCAGGAGAGTCAAGCAATGTAGATAGAATCAGGGATTGTACCATTAGGATTTCCTAGAGCTCTCCCTTACAAGATGACCGTTGTGTGATACTATAAAGTGATAGTAGCCTGTCACAGTGAAACTTCTTGAGGGGCTACAGGAGTCCTTAATTCTTCAGACAAACAAACTTCTGGTCTACGTACGATGGCACACATAGAAAAAATAGCTTTGAATTAATATCGTAGTTTCTTTTTTTCTTTGCGTGTTCTAGCGCGCTACACTCCTACTCATATATAAGAGGAGGTTGCGTTGCTAGCTCTCCCATGTCACCTCTCATAGACTCATCCATACATGAGGCCGGAACTAGCAGCAATAAAAGAGAAAGTTTGAAGTCTTGTTGATAGGATTGAGAGATGTCAGAAACAGAGGCACTCGGTCTAGCATGTGTAGACATAGTCAGACAGGAGTTAATTGCACCAAGCTCATCAGTCCTCCTGCTACCACTCACAGAAAGCCCCTAAGTTCTGCGGACTCTCTCACCCACCGTATGTTGTCCAATATTCATTTCTCTCCTCATGCAACGATAGGGACAGACACACACATGCTGCGCCTCCCAACTCCCAATGTAGATGCCCCTCCCAGCTGCTTGTTCTGGCAGAGAACGTATTGAGTGCACCAGCTCAATTCATGCACCGGATGCACCCATGCTATATGAGCCATTGGAACGAAAACGGAGAGGTATGATCAGGGCCGGTAGAAGGATTATTGGAACATTGCAGACTGGTCCTATTATTTTATCAAAATCAGCCCTCACTTCACATCTCCCTCTCCCAGAAACAAATCTTGTGTTTATTTTTTTGGTTCAAACAAAGCAGGGGTCATATGTTTTCAATTAAATCTCTGATTTCGCAAATGTTTTGACTACCTTCTATGTTTAGACAAGATCTTTGAATCAAAATCAATGTTGTTTACCATTTTCAACATTAATAGCCTCTGCTTTTTGACAATTCAATCGAAACTTGAATGCAACATTTACATGTTTTGTAATTTGTCCGATAGAAATATCTGCCTACCTCTCATACATGGCTCCCACGTGCACATGCTTCCAATACATCAAGTTCTGGGTCAATTTTCAAAAGCAAAAAATAAGGATTTTTGGAAACATATACAACGTTAATGTTATTTAAAAGACCTTGA
>NW_025247071.1:0-2450 GCF_018294505.1 Triticum aestivum | reverse complement strand
CGTCCGGGCGCGGCGGCGGACGCGTCCGGTCCGATCCGGACGTGTCCGGCGGCGCGGAGAGGGGTTCGTCTAGGGTTTCGTCCGAAATTCGGGGGAGGGGTCTATAAATAGAGGTAGAGGGAGCTCGGAGTGTCCAAATGAGGTGCGGTTTTCGTCCACACGATCGTGATCGAACGACCGAGAGCATGGAGGGGAGTTAGATGGGTTATTGGGCTGTTTGGAGGGGTGTTGGGATGCAACTTAAAAGAGGCCTTTGCGGGAGTGCGGTTAACCGTTGGAGTACCAAACGAGCTCCAAATGACCCGAAACTTGACAGGTGGTCTACCGGTGCTATACCAGGGCCACTTGGCAAGGCTCGGTCCATTTCGAGAACGTTCAACACCCGCACACGAAAGGAGACAAGAGGGGTGCACCGGTGCACGTGGGAGTGTCAGATTGCGAAATGGACAACGGGGAAAATGCTCGGATGCATGAGACGAACACGTATGTAAATGAGATGCACATGATGACATGATATGGTATGCATGACATGAATAAAATGCAAAGCAAAAGACAAAACCCAACCACGGAGGGAATATCATATCACATAGCCTAAAATGGCAAGAGTTGGAGTTACAAAGATGGAAAGCTACATCCGGGGTGTTACAACACTCCACCACTACAAGAGGATCTCGTCTCGAGATCTAGGACTGAAAGAACTCCGGATATTCAGAACGGAGGTGATCCTCGCGCTCCCAGGTGGCTTCTTGGTTGGAATGGTGTGACCACTTCACTTTCAGGAATTTGATTGACTTGTTGCGAGTCTTGCGCTCGGTTTCTTCAAGAATAGCAATGGGATGCTCATGATAAGAGAGATCTTCTTGGAGGTCGATCTCTTCGAAGTTGATAGTGCACTCAGGAGTCTTGAAGCACTTGCGAAGCTGTGACACGTGAAACACATCGTGCACGTTTGCAAAGTTGGATGGAATCTCAAGTTGATAGGCAAGGTCGCCTCTTTTGCCAGTGATCTTGAAAGGACCCACGTATCTAGGGGCAAGCTTCCCTTTGATACCAAAGCGACGAGTGCCTTTCATTGGAGAGACGTGGAGGTAGACATGGTCTCCGATTTCAAAAGTCAAGTCACGGTGCTTGCTATCATAGTAACTCTTCTGTCGCGATTGCGCGGCTTTGAGATTCTCACGAATGACTTTGCACATTTCTTCGGCTTCTGTGATCAAGTCGTTGCCAAGAAGTTGGCGTTCACCCGTCTCAGACCAGTTGAGAGGAGTACGGCACTTTCTGCCATAGAGAATTTCGAATGGGGCCTTGCCCGAACTCGCTTGGAAGCTGTTGTTGTAAGAGAACTCGGCATATGGAAGACAATCTTCCCACTTCATACTGAAAGAGATGACACAAGCCCTGAGCATATCTTCAAGGATTTGATTGACTCGCTCGACTTGGCCACTTGTTTGAGGATGGAAAGCTGTGCTGAAATGAATGTTGGAACCCATGGCCGACTGAAAAGATTCCTAGAACTTAGAAGTGAAAATGCTTCCACGATCTGAAGATATCAATTGTGGAATGTCGTGCAAGGAGACAATCCTGGAGGTGTATAGCTCTGCCAGCTGAGCTGTTGTGATAGATTCTTTGATAGGAAGAAAATGAGCCACTTTGGTAAGCTTGTCAATGACAACGAAGATAGCATCATTTCCACGCTTGGACTTAGGAAAACCAGTCACGAAGTCCATCTCGATATTGTCAAACTTCCATTCCGGAATAGAAAGAGGTTGAAGGAGACCAGCTGGTCGTTGGTGTTCTGCTTTCACTCTTCTGCAGACATCACATTCATTCACGAATTGAGCAATTTCTCGCTTCATTCGAGTCCACCAATATGACTGCTTGAGGTCATGGTACATCTTTGTACTTCCAGGATGAATGGATAGGAGGGAATTGTGTGCCTCATTCATGATGACTTTTCTCAGATCACCTTTTGGAACCACAATGCGATCCTCGAAGAAAAGAGTATCTTTGTCATCCAAGCGATAGCACTTGTATTTAGGAATGCCCTTGTCAATACCACATTTCACCTTCTTCACCATGGTATCCAGGAGTTGTGCCTCACGAATTTGATCTTCCAAAGTAGAAGAGACTATGAGGTTGGCAAGAAAGCCTTGAGGAACAACTTGAAGATTCAGCTTGCGGAAGGCTTCACAAAGGTCCGGTTGAAACGGCTTGAGAATTAGACTGTTGCAATAAGCCTTTCTGCTCAGAGCATGTGCAATCACATTCGCCTTCCCAGGAGTATATTCGATACTCGGATTGTACTTCTGAATCATTTCGACCCATCGAGTTTGCCTGAGATTAAGGTTGGGTTGAGTGAAGATATACTTGACGCTCTTATGATCGGTGAAAATGTCCACTTGCCTTCCCAATAAGAGATGTCTCCATGTTATCAATGCATGGACAACTGC
>NW_025247070.1:0-2450 GCF_018294505.1 Triticum aestivum | reverse complement strand
GCTCTTTTTACTCCTTATACCTCATGACCTTCTGATCTGAGTCATCATCTTCTCTTCTGCGGGGATTAAGAACTAGGCTATCTCTCCTTTCTATTAGGATCACGTGTTACTAATCAGTAGACTTATAAGATTGTTGGATTTAAGTCTCAGTTCAGTTCCTACTACTTCTGTATGTTAATTGTTGATCTCGGAACCTTGATATTGTGCTTCTGAGTGGTTATGCCACCATTTTTGTGAATGTCTCAAATCTTTTCTGAGCATTTACAGCCGTTATGCTGTCCGAGTCACCCCACGTTTCCAAACAGTCTGATGCATTCGCAAATCCCTTCCTCCTGTTTCCGATGTGCCTTTGGTCAGATTAATCACACAAATTGTTGAGTTGAGGTACTCTACTGCCTCGACCTTTTTGTTGGAGTTATTACTATTACCCTAGGTGTCTCAGGGGATCATCTAGTAGTCTAGCCATGTTTTGTGTCCCAGTGTGATGATTCTGGCTTTTATTCTCGAAAGCATCCCGTGATGCCACTTAGTAGTAGGTATTCTACTCCTTGGGTTTTGAACCCGAGATTCACTCTACTTACTTCATGTTGATAGTGTTTGCTAATTCCTTCAGGATATTAGTAACTTTGCGATAGTCCTCGAGGTCCGTGGTATTTCCTTCTTCCAAATACTATGAACCGCTTATGGCAGATATTCCTCGCTGATCGAAAGATCACGATCAGAGTGCTCTCGATGGGATCTCGATTCTACATTGTGACTCTGCCAGTTCTACCTTTCTGCATGGGTTATCCGGAAGAAATATGTGGAATTCGTTCGACATACTAATCTATGCATCCACAACTCAGAAAGTTATATGTTCCTTTGAGTTGTTCTCTTTAGTTGCATTCTGACCCTCGTCTATCAATTGATAGTCAAGAGTATGCGTGCGTTCGTTTATCGATGCCTATTACTCTTGTGGTCCGTCAAGCCATTCTGTCCTGAATGACTTGGAGAAACAAACTCCAGTACCTCTTCCATATCCAGGATTGGGTCAAAGAAGTTGTGCTCCGCAGATCTAATTGCTAATCCAACTTTTGGTTCTGTTCTACCTTGGAGTATTACCTTACTCTATATCGAGATTGTTATAGGAATTGCACACCATCCTATGAACTCTTGGTACAGTGATACTTCTCACCATCATTAGTCATTCCTCGGCCCTCGTGTTGATGCAACCGGAATACCGACAAATGAGTTGTGATGTGTGAGATCAATACTCCCAGCAACCTCATTGCTTGGTAGTTAAAGGATAATAATTTCATTCTTAGTATGTTGGTTTTTGAATCATCCTTCTAAGACTGATCGTGCTACCTAGTCCTTATTTCGGTGCACCCTTCGATTGATGAATTAGGATCTTGTCAAGCCCTCGCTCACTTGATCATATCATCTTGCCCCGAAAAGCAAGATTGTTCTCGAGCTTAGTAACATATCGGTGGTTCGTGATTTTCCGAAGATCTTCTCGGAAGTACTACCAGGTTGTCACCTGACCGCTATGTTGAGCTCGTGATCAAGTTGGTTTATTGTAAACCACCCTTTCTCCAAGAATCTGTGATGGATATCCCTGAGCTAGTTGGTTAAGCTAGACAATAACTTGGAGAGTTGGAAGGTAAAAGCTTGCCTGACTTAGTTCGTTCCAAAGGGATATTCTTGTGTAGTGTGTGTTGAAGAAAGATGATATCTTCATCGGTTGGTCCCTGTGATCAGTTGCTGGACCTATTGCCTTATCAATCCTTTGATTTGAGTGTGGGCTATCGTCAAATCAAATCAATACCAATGATGCTCGTAATGTTGTCTTGTTCGTGGTTGATCCCTCGAGCATACACCATTACATCTTTGGCCTGACCAATGCTATCACTTGTTCACTTAACTATGGAATTCCTTTTAAAAGGAAACCCAGATGAAATGTTGTTGAGCCCATTGACAACATCCTTATCTCCTCCATAATTTTGTTGGACATTAAGCTAGTGTTGGAAACTTTTGAAAGCATTTTCTTCATGCTAGCTCATGAAGTATTTGTTGATGAAAGGAGTGACTTCCTTTTATACACGTGCATTTGGTGAAAGATGCCGCCGTGAATTTGAGAAAGTTAGTTTTGCTTCCTCTGGAATCATCCCAAGTCAGTCATGCATACGTGCGAAGTATTCTGTGGTCTGGAGATTTGCAACCTCCATTCTATATGTATATCCTAGCACACCAAGCCACTGATTGAGTTGTTCAAAGATAAAGGAGTCTGTCCAAGGTGAACTCTTTGGACTTCCACGCGTGGAGACTTCGATGTCCTTAATGATGGTTTCCCCTCCTGAACTCGGTAGTGTTTTATTATAAGACTACCACGTGGTCATGTTTGTCTGGGACAGCGTGTTCACATGTTGTAGCAGAACCAGCTCATGTTTTGGAGCTTGCTATCGTAGTTC
>NW_025247069.1:0-2450 GCF_018294505.1 Triticum aestivum | reverse complement strand
ACAGCCCCACGTTGGCGCCACATTAGATCGACGGAGATGCCACATGGGACTCGTCTGCTACACGTCATGTAAATCCGTGACGGAATAGTCCGTCACAGAGGACCGGGCCTTGGGCGGGCTGAACGAGCCTGGGGTCAGATAGGTGATAGAAATAGACTATCATGGTCCATGGCGGAAGCCAAAATCCGTTAAGGATGGGCGGGTTGGCAAATTATGACGTGATATACATGGCGGATTTCAGGACCGTCACGTGCAGCCATCCTTGACAGTTTTTGGCACGTCTGTGACGGACCTTGACTATCACAGGTTAATTACTTTCTTGTAGTGACTCTTGTAAAGACAATCCCCAACCCTGTAGGAGAGAAGAGAAAAAGATTTGTCCAAGCACAAGAGAGTGCTAGGAAGGACGTGGAGCATGCCTTTGGTGTTCCTGCAATCCCGATGGGGCATCGTTCGGTATCCTGCTATAACTTGGAGCACCAAGAAGTTATGGGAAGCGATGACTGCTTGTGTGATCATGCACAACATCATCGTAGAGGAAGAGTGTCAGGATGAAATATATGACCAAGGGTTTCAATTTCAGGATCACAATGTTGTGCTTGAACATGGAGGAGCGGCAACGTTTGCATAGTTCATCGAATTTTATCATTAAATGTGTTATTGGGAAACTCACATTCTTTTTTTGAGAAACCTTTGATCTATTCATCTTCAAACATGGCAGTACAACAAACACCAGAAATAATAAAATGTACATCAACTGCAAGATGATTTGGTTGAGCATATGTGGGCTCACGTTGGCCACCAATAGATGTATCGACTATTTTTTCTTTTAAATGTACTTGTGACAATTAAATTTTTTTGGCTTGTAAACTATGAGATATTGTTTGGTTGTGAAACTATGAGATATTTGAATTTGATTAAATTATGTGAACTTACGGCAATTTTTTTATGTGTAGACAAAAGAGCAAAAAATAGGCCGCCAGTCGAACGGAAATGCGTCCGTGTGTTGAGCACTACCAACCCAAACATGAAAAGGAGTGAACAGGTCAATTCAAACACCAAACAGACAAAAAACGGACAAGCCGGTTTGGATCCACACGTTGGAGTTGCTCCCAAAGAGCTCCTGCTACCCTATGCATTTTCTCCGTGCACAAGGAGCAATGATGTTAATGCATGGCGGTCTCCTTTGTCTTGGGAAGGAACCGTCCCAGACCCATAGCAAAATCCCCTCCGTGTAGACCCGACGCATCCGTTTCCCCCCTCCAGGTGCCGTCAGCGGCGCCGTCTATGAGGGGGGGCACACCCCGGAGCCCCAAGACGGGCGTCTACGCATGCATGAACACTTTCACATATGCATCGGGACCCGTGTGATGTTTCGGTGACATAGCTACACCCCGAATCCCCCCCAACCAGAATTCCTTCCGTGTCGACCGTTTCCCCCCTCCGTGACACGGCGATAGCGACGTTCGTAACGGGGGGCAATCGATATACCATCGGGTATGTTTTTTTAGATAAGGCATAACTATCTTATACAAAAACAAAAACTAAAATAAAGTAAAAATAACAAAACAGAGTAAAAATAAAAAGATTAATTAAAATAAACGTATGCCGACCTCTGCCACAGATATGCCGACGGCCGCCGTTACCGCCCGTCGGCGTAGGATCAACGTCGTCAAATGGTCAGCGCTGACCGGGCAGGTGGGCCCTGGCTATGCCGACGGCCTGTCCTATGCCGACGGGCCCCGTAGGCGTACCTCGGGCGGTCCCGACGGCCTTGTCTATGCCGACGGCCCCGTCAGCATAGATGAATGTATGCCGACGACTTTTCTACGCCTATGGCCTTTCCTTGGCCGTCGGCATAGGTCCATAGATGCCGACGGGTGCCGTCGGCATAGATTTGGCCGTCGGCAACCCCAGTTTTTCTGGTAGTGAGGTGACATGCACGTTTGCATGTCACCGTGTGCCTTGCGGCCGAAATTCAAATTTAAGCATTGCAAAAAAATCTGAAAAAAATCATGCATGTTTACAACACATATTAAGATAACCCCAAAAAATTCAGATCAAAATTCGAAACATACGTCGAGAAACAAAAAAGAGAAACTCAGATATGAATAGTCTACAGAGAACCATTCGCGAACTATTCATGACAGATTTCTCTTTTTTGTTTCTGGTAGTATTGATAGGCCATCTCGTGCACGCTATCCATTGTCTCAAAAACCTCCTTCTTGAGGAATAAAACGACCTTCTCCACATTCTGCGCGGTGAGCAAACCAAGCAGCAAATCCAGAATCTTGCTTCTGACATCCAGATCAGCATCAGCGCTGGCAAGCGAGTGCAGGATGTCCATGACAAAAGAGACCATGATATGACGGTGTGAGGTGCACAGCTCGTGCAGGCGGTCCAAGATAACGAGCCTCACCTTGTTGTCACTCTATGAGCTGAGCAGCCGG
>NW_025247068.1:0-2451 GCF_018294505.1 Triticum aestivum | reverse complement strand
GGTGCGGCATCTCCGCCCATATAGAGCCTCAAATGGTGCCATTTGCAGACTAGCCTGGTAACTATTGTTGTATGCGAACTCGGCGTACGGCAAACTTTCTTCCCAACTGGTTCCATATGTGAGTACACATGCTCTCAGCATGTCCTCTAAAATTTGGTTTACGCGTTCCGTTTGTCCATCTGTCTGAGGGTGGTAAGCTGTACTGAAGGCCAGTTGAGTTCCCAGTGCCTGTTGTAAGTGATCCCAAAACCTTGAAACGAACTGAGTGCCTCTGTCGGACATTATAGTCCTAGGGACACCGTGTAGACAGACTATGCGGGAGAGGTAGATCTTCGCAAGCTTCTGTGTGGTGTGGGTTGTTTTCACTGGAATGAAATGTGCCACCTTGGTTAACCTGTCGGTGATGACCCATATGGCGTCATTCCTGTGTCGTGACCAGGGTAGTCCGACAATGAAATCCATCCCTATTTCATCCCATTTCCATTCCGGTATTTTGTTTGGTTGCAGTAGTCCGGCTGGTCTCTGATGTTCAGCCTTTATGCGCTGACATGAGTCGCAACATGAAATGAAGGTGGCGATGTCCCTCTTCATACCGTGCCACCAAAATCTTTCTTGAATGTCTTTATACATTTTGGTCCCTCCAGGGTGGATTGAATATGGGGCGGTGTGTGTTTCAGTCAGAATTTGCTGTTTGAGATCCTCTATGTTTGGTACGCAGAGTCTTTCTCCGCACCATAGTATATCTTCATCATCTATGATGAATTCCGAGGCCTTGCCATACTCACCTTCCTTTATATACCTTCTATGCTGGGGTGACCGGACTGAGCTTCTTTAATTTTCTTCACGAGGTCAGGTTGTATTTCCAAATTTGTTGTGGTGCCTTCCGCTACCATTAATAAGTTGAGTTTGGCAAATTCTCGTTGGAACTCGGGTCTCAGGCCCTGCAGACTGTCTTTGTCGGAGCTGGGGTTCCGACTGAGAGCATCGGCCACTACATTTGCCTTTCCGGGATGGTAGTGGATACCAACATCATAATCCTTTACCAACTCCAACCTGCGTCGCTGCCGTAAATTTATTTCTGGCTGTGTGAAAATATATTTGAGACTCTTATGGTCCGTATAAACTTCACATCGGTTTCCAAGTAAGAAATGCCTCCATTCCTTAAGTGCGTGAATGACGGCTGCCATTTCTAAATCGTGAGTGGGGTAATTTTCCTCATGCTTGCGAAGTTGCCTTGAAGCGTATGCGACAACCTTGCCTTCTTGCATTAACACGCATCCGAGGCCCTTCCTGGATGCGTCACAGTATACTTCAAAAATTTTGTGTATATCCGGCACGACTAATACCGGCGCCGTTGTTAGTTTCCGCTTTAGCTCTTGGAAACTTTTCTCGCAGGCTTCTGTCCATTCAAACTTCTTTTCCTTCTTGAGTAACTGTGTCATGGGCTTGGCTATGGTGGAAAATCCTTCAATAAATCTGCGGTAATATCCTGCCATTCCCAAGAAACTTCGTATATCCGTCACGCTGGCTGGCGACTTCCAGCCAAGTACGGCCTTTACTTTTTCCGGGTCCACGGCGATACCGTCTTGGGTCAGCACGTGGCCTAGAAAGCCTAATTGCCGTAGCCAAAATTCACACTTGCTGAATTTGGCATATAATTGATGTTTCCTGAGTTCTCCTAGCACAATTCTGAGATGTTCAGCGTGTTCTTCCGGTGTCTTGGAGTACACCAGAATATCGTCGATGAATACCACAACAAACTTGTCCATAAATTTCATAAATACTTTGTTCATGAGGTGAACAAAATATGCGGGGGCGCTCGTCAACCCAAATGGCATTACTGTGAACTCGTATAGCCCATATCTGGATGTGAAGGCCGTCTTGGGGATATCTTCTGTTCGCACCTTCAGTTGGTGGTACCCTGACCTTAAGTCAATTTTTGAGAATACCTTGGCCTGAGCGAGCTGATCGAATAAATCATTTATCCTTGGCATTGGGTATTTATTTTTGACTGTGACCATGTTAAGTGCTCGGTAGTCAATACACAATCTCAGCGTTCCATCTTTCTTTTTGGCAAATAGAATTGGTGATCCCCATGGTGAGGAACTGGCTCGAATGTATCCCTTGTCAAGCAATTCTTTTATTTGTTTCTTTAGTTCAACCAACTCGGATGGCGCCATTCTGTATGGTTTCTTGTATATGGGGGTGGTCCCTGGTGCTAGCTCAATGCTGAATTCTATCTCTCGATCTGGTGGCATGCCTGGTAGCTCTTCGGGGAATACGTCTGGAAATTCACATACTACTGGAACCTTGTTTAGTTCAGATACGTCCACCTCATTCAATCTCGGTTGCCGGGGTATTTTTCTTTCCTTGGCGGATACCCTTATTGTCTTCCCGAGATGATGCGTGAGAATTACGGTCCTGTTGAAACAGTCAATGAAACCTTTATTT
>NW_025247067.1:0-2451 GCF_018294505.1 Triticum aestivum | reverse complement strand
TTTGCCGTAGGGATATCTTTGCCACGTGTCGCCTCCTGAGCCGCCAGTAGTTTTGACGGTGCCGTCCGTTGCCGTCAGACGGAAAACTACGCCAACGGCTAAACTATGCCGACGGCTGCGCCAGGGCCGTCGGCATACCCCCCTATGCCGACGGCATTATTATGCCGACGGTCTGACAGGAGTATGCTGACGTAATCTAGACTGACGGCTCTATGCCGACGGCTGCCGACGGCCCGTGGCCGTAGGCATAGACGGCGAGTCCGGTAGTGGCCCTCTCGCGTCCCCTGCCGGCACCACGCGCGTCGTCGGCCCCGGTGATCCCAATCAACACCTCTCCGTCGGCCCCGCTGCGTGCTCCGCGCGCTGGGGCCTGCTGCCTCCGGCCTGGGCCCGCAAGACGCCCGAGGAGTATTTTGTATGGGTGCATATGTATTGGTGTTGGTGTACATGGCAAATCAAATTAGGGATTCATTGTTGCGGTCCTAGTTTGATTTTGAAAAGTTGAAAAAACATCAGAAATAGTACTATGTATTGTAATATAGCGTACATGGCAAATCAAATTAGGGATTCATTGTTGCGGTCCCAGAAACATATGAGCAATGTGTTGGTGTTGAACCAATTACATTCTTTCACCACGGATCCTCCTAGCCAGTTGAATGTTTTTAGACATGATGGTCACACGCTTGGCATGGACAACACATAGATTGGTGTCCTCAAACAGACCCACTAGGTACGCTTCCGCCGCCTCTTGCAGAGCTAGAACCGCACGGCTCTGGAAACGTAGGTCACTCTACACACATACCAACAATGAACATATATTACTATTATGGTAGTAATTATTATAATTAGAATAGTAATAATAATATAATCATCATTAGTACTACCTCCGTCTAGGTGAATAAGTCATTCGCGTAGTTCTAGGTCATCGATTTGAGGAATTAAATATGTGTTGTATGTCATGAAAAGTATATCACTAGATTTCTACACGGATGTACTTTCTAAATATATATTTTTTATCACACATAATACATATTTAGATAGTTAAATCGCCGATCTAGAACTACGCGAATGACTTATTCACCGAGACGGAGGTAGTATCATGAATACTTAATATTAATCCAAAAATATTGCAGTGACAAGCACGACAGCTTTAAGGCACGCGTGACTTGGAGAATTATACCTTGGAAGACTGAGCAATCTCCCGGACAAGCCTATGAAAGGGCATCTTCCTTATGAGCAGTTCAGTTCCTTTCTGATACTTGCGTATTTCACTGTAAGAATACATGCATGAAAGCCATTTATACTATGGAAGTTACTTGAGATCACAGGATGGGATAATTAATTACTAAATTACATCCTCGACAATTGCATTACATGCATGAAATAAGAACATCACAGTGATGTATATGATGCCACACCTACCGTAGGGCAATAGTTCCAGGGCGGTATGGACGAGGCTTCTTGACTCCTCCGGCTGCGGGAGCAGTCTTGCGAGCGGCAGCCTAAGTTATTGTCCAACAAACCATTACAAAAGATATGTTACTTGTTGCGGGAAAATTGACGAGTTGTTAGAATTCCAACAGTAGAAAAACAATATATGTGTAGTATTATAAATAGAAAGACAAACGAGAGGTGAAGTGTTACATAGAAAGCCCTAAGCTGCTTCGTGGGAGCCTTCCCTCCGGTGGACTGACGAGCTGTGATCTTTGTTCGAGCCATCCTAGGAAGTAGCATTTAGTAGTTACAGCATTAACTGACAAAAAAAATGACTGCCTCAAAAAATAATGTAACGGTCCA
The DNA here is from genome assembly GCF_018294505.1 of Triticum aestivum. Classification (NCBI taxonomy): domain Eukaryota; kingdom Viridiplantae; phylum Streptophyta; class Magnoliopsida; order Poales; family Poaceae; genus Triticum; species Triticum aestivum. The sequence goes on along the minus strand of NW_025247067.1, from coordinate 654 downwards.
AATCCTATTGAAATATGTGAAAATGATGTTAACTACTAAACGTCCCTTAAAACCTGATTTCATCAATATAAAAAAGGTAAATATCTTGACCCTTCTACTACCAAACCAGTTCCCCTCCACTTTGGTAGAAATCACAAAATTCTTCAAACACATAAGTGAATTTACTTGCGGCAATATTCAGTGCAGAACAGATTATCAACAGCAATTGTCAGCTAGGAATGAAAACCAAGTTACTGCATGTCTGCATCAGCTAAAATTTGCATGCATGTTGATGACCAACACATGCATGCAAAACAAAGCAATAACGAGTGAAACCAACAAAAACTGATGTATTTACCTTAACTCTCGTAATTGAGCTTTGCTGCTAGCTGGTGAACCAATACTTATAGGCTAGCTGAAGGATGAGGACTCCTGATCTGTTGTGATGTGATGTTAGGAAAAAGTAGCATGAGAGCTGTGGTATTTATAGGCGGCACCAAGGGGCTACACGAACCGACATAGAGGGAAGGATCGTGTAAGATTAGATTAGATTCCTTAGTTTGCGCGACATTGATTGGCGGTTAGATTAATTCGACGGCTCAGATTATTGGTCACGCGGATCAGGGTATAAGGAGCAACACTATTGGCCGGTCTTAGCATGACAAGGATTGTGGG
>NW_025247066.1:0-2451 GCF_018294505.1 Triticum aestivum | reverse complement strand
CCCCCCCCCCCCGGTGCGGCTCAGGCGTGAATGATGCCCCAAAACCGGTCTCGGAGAGGGGTGGGCTCGAGCTCACCAAACGTCGTCCCGTCACCAGCACCAGGGCTCCGATGAGCTCCAACGGTGATTTGATCGAACGGAAGATTATTTTTCATTTTAACGGAGAGATCACAAGGCAGAAGATGAAGAGCTACTAGCAGAAGAAAAGAAAAGGCTCAAGTGGCTAGAGGAGGCCACACACGTATTGTCTAACTCTTCCACTTGGGACCAGGGCCGGCCCTGGGCCAGGGCAGCAGGGGCGACGGCCCGGGGCCCAGCCAAAGGGCCCCGACCTTAGTGCTGCAGCCTATAGAAGAAAAAGCCTGTACGCAGGGGAGGTCCATCATCTAACAAAAGCCCAACTGCTAAGACGCCTAAACGCACGACTACTGGGCTAGAATTGAGCACGGCTGCACAGGGTGAGCGGCTCTTTGCCTCCTCCGATTTGCACGCCAACGCCCGCTCAAAACAATAAATTGTAACCCCTCAGAAAAAAAATGGTATGCCGTCGTACGCTCACATATATTGGCCGATCGAGCGACTGATTCTCTACAGTAGCGGCTGCCGGATACTAGGGCGTTCGCAAGGAATAGCAGAGGTAAATCTCTAACGAATTTCTCTTAGGCCTCAATCTTACACTTTGATAAATTCATGTTCTTCTTCTTACAATAGTAGAACTTGGTCATTAGTCTTGCCAACTTGGTCCTCGACTCAAGGTGTCCTTGAAGATTAGATTTCGATAGCTAAAGAGCATGGGATTTCACTAATTTTACTGCAACTTTTAGCTGACTTTGCTCTTTTTCTTGCAGACATGTTGCCCAAATAATATTTATGTGGTTCTGATTAAAAAAAGAAAGAGGAAACGAACAAATAATTTAATTGGATCTCATGATTATTGTAGGCTTGGAGGTTAGTTAGCATGTCAGTTCTTTTTTCCAATATATGTATGTAAGTTCTATGAAATTTGATTTAGACTTGAACTAAGACACTTCATCTTATGTTACACCAGGAAAAAATATCATTGTTTACTATAGCTTTGCAAGAATTTATCTATCAATATATGAAATTAAAAAATTCCTCCATTGTCGCCGTTGGGCCCATTCATTGAATTCGCCCTGGGGCCTTCGAAACTCCAGGACCGGCATTGTTTGGCACCCATCTTTTACGAGTAGAAGTTTTCTCTTGATATGTTGTCTTTATTTATTTATTTATTTATATTATTGTTGATGGTATTTTTCTCAATAAACTAGGTCAACTTTGGTATACACTCTTATATTACATAACAGAGAGAGTAGTGCACTTAATAGAGTATTACTCATGTTGTAGTACACTAGCACATATGCCCGTGAGACAACGGAAGAAAAAATGGTATGCATTTAAAGTTAGTGAGAACTATATGTGCAAGCAAAACCCTGTGTGCACGGGAACAACGAACATTTAGCTTCTCGATTTCGTCGGGTGTGAATTAATCAATTCGCTATTTTTCTATTCATTAATCGAGGGCATTTAAGAGTTTTGTTACGTCATTGCACGCCAGAGAATGCTCATGAATTATTCAATCTACTTTTCCTTTCAATCGAGGAGATTTAAGGTATGAAATTTTTTAATATTATAGGAAACATGAATCATCTTTTAAATCCAGAACAGTTTTATCAAAATTATGTACACTTTTAGAAGGAAACATGAACCATTTTTTAAATCCTGAAAAGTTTTTTTTAATTATGTACACTTTCAGAAAAACGCGGACACAAATTGAAACAGGAACGCCTTTCCAAATTCACAAATATTTTTTGAAAACCCCAACTTTTTTTATAAAAACGTGAACATTATTTGAATTTGTGAACATTTTTTTAGAATGGGAACATGTGTTGAAAATTTTCATAACATTTTTCAAAAATGTGTATCTTTTATACACGAACATTACTTTGAATTATGAAAATTTCACTAAACCAAGAATATTTTTAGAATTTGGAGCATTTTTTAAAATGCCACTTTATTTTTAGAAATCTCGAACAATTTTTAAAAACAATAAAACAGTTTGAAAAAATGGGAAACTTTTCTCAACCGAATATTTTTCAAAATAGCTACAAAATTTTGGAATACTGAATTTTTTCTAAAATTCGAATTTTTTTTAATTCTGAACATTTTTGAGAATTTTGAATTTATGAAATAAATTCTATGAAAAATTAAACTTTGAATGGAAAAAAAGAGATAGGGGAAGGAGAATAAAAATAGAAGTAAAAAACAGAAACAAATAAAAATGGGCCAGCCCTTTATTGGTTGTCCTGTGCCAATTTCTGACTATTTGTCGCCATGTGCGTAAAATAGAATTTTTCCGTGGACAGAAAAATAAGTGGGCTGGCTTCACTGGGCCACAGCGCACAGCCATGCACAAAATTCTGGAAAAAAAAA
>NW_025247065.1:0-2451 GCF_018294505.1 Triticum aestivum | reverse complement strand
CTGCTTCTTAGCACCTTTGTATCTTGCCTTGGGTTCGTGTCGTGTGCTGTGTTGTATTGCTCGTTATAAGTGAGGCAAAAGCCTTTTTCGGTTACCTAACAGTCACAAAGACCCAGCCATTCCTAAGAAGCAGCTAAGAGCATCTCTAGCAGACCCCTTAGAGCATAGCTTGTTCTCCTTTTTTTTTGCGGCGTACTGCTTAGTTTATTCAGGGGCGCATGCCACACACTCATGATTTGACTTAGTTTCATTATTTGTAATAAACTTTGTAATGATCGATGTGGTTCATTGTATGCATCTTTGATGTGCAAAGATACCACCAGAAGCTATTTGCTCAGGCCTCACGGGCTGCCACTCCCTCGCTCCGTCCAATATACGATCAACTGGCCCAGACACACGAAATAAATGTCGTCCCGGCGAAAGTTCCAGCCCATCTCCTATATTGGGTTAAATAATGCTGCTTTTACTCACAAAAATTAATGTTGCTTGAATTCACATTTTGTATAAAAGAAGGTAAGTGCATGGCTGCATGCACTAGCTCGAAAAATATAGATTGATTCTGGGTTTTGGTGCGAAAATACACAAGAATGCTCGTCCGCGCCTGCACACGGTATCATGTGCCGTTCTTTTCTTGTAGATCCAACACAACATACATTAATGGGCCAGAGATAGATTTAATATTGCACTGAGTTGGCCATACGGCATCCGTAACGTCGTCTGTGTAATGCTGGCACACGCAGCCAGCTCCGTCTTGTGCCCGCAGCCTAGTTCAAGCGCGTGGTTTTGTCCTCGTCATGTGCCGTCCTATTAGCGCAACTGATATGTGAACTGTTTTTAATTTGCTGACAGTTTTTAAATATGTGAACATTTTCTGAATTTGCGAATATATTTTGAATTCTCTGCGAACATTTATTGAATTCACGAACACTTATTGAATTAGCGAGCAACTTTTGAATTTACCGCAAACCTTTATCGAATTCGTGAATATATTTTGAACTTGCTGCGAACATTTTTTGAGTTCTCAAACATTTTTGAACTTGTGAACAATATTCGAATTTGTGAACATTTGTTTTGAATTGTTTCTAGAATACTTGAACATATTTTGAATTCATAAATATTTTTAAATTTGCCAAGAACTTATTTTGTATTCGCGGACATTTTTTGACATCACGAACATTATTTGATTTCACCATGAACATATTTTGAATTCGCATACATTTTCAAATTTGTATGTTTTTCGAAAACGAAGATGACCCCGGCCTCTGCATCAATCGATGCATACAACCTTCTTTATTATTATTCAACTAAGACTAACAACATGAATACAAGGATCAGCCCAAAGCCACCCATCCGTCGAGCAACACCTACACTCTTGATAATGTGTCTGAACCGCATGAACACGCACTATCTAATCCGGTAGCCTCACGCATCTATCGCGCATCAGGCCGAGAGCACCATCTGGTCTGGCCGACCCGCAGTGCGCATTGCATGTGCACGCTCTGGATCCACCATCGCCATCTTCCACGTCCCATCTCTAGGAGCGATGAACGCATTCACCTTGACAGACCGTACTGCCGTCGATGCCACCACGGCTCCAAACAACAACACCGCCCTGCGCTCGTCCATCAAGACGCATCCGCCGCCGAGACTCTGTTGCACCATGCCGCAAAGCCCGTCGTCGTCGACACGATAGATACAACACCACACCACCTCCTGATCCAGATCGCCGCCAACACCAACCCAACGGTGTCCACCATGCATCCACACAGCTCCCAAGATGGTGCCTTCAAGAAGGGAAAGATGCTGAAGGTGTCATCGCCGCCCACCGCAGTTAGGGCTTTCGCCCGGGAGACAGATGGCATGCTGGAAGTAGATGCAGATCTGACGAGCATCTCCATGGAGAAGAAAATGGCGCCCTCGAGCGTCGCCGACGCTGCGGCTGAAAGGCCGGTAGGGATTTCTCCCAATCTGAATACCCACTGATGGAGTCATGTACCTAGGGTAGGGTCACAGACCTGATCTAAGTACCCTGCCCAAGGACACCCTTAGAAGAGATCACCTTCCAGTCGACCTACGAGGGACTCACTCGACTGACTTGAAGGACTCGACCACGAAGACTCACTCGACCACCAGAAGGTCAAGAGGCACTCTGCACTGCAACGGTCTGTAATTAAGTAGACTTTATGATAGTAAAGACACTTTATGCGGGGCGTTACCAGTAACGCCCCGGACTTAATGTACCTTAAACCCTTCATTACGTGGGTTGGCTGGGGTCCTGGCGCACTCTATATAAGCCACCCCCCTCCACAGGTAGAGGGGTTCGGCACCCTGTAATCCATATACACATAATCCACTCGACCGCCTCCGGGCTCCGAGACGTAGGGCTTTTACTTCCTCCGAGAAGGGCCTGAACTCGTACATCTCTTGTGTTTACAACCTCTCCATAGCTAG
>NW_025247064.1:0-2451 GCF_018294505.1 Triticum aestivum | reverse complement strand
TTTAGACCAATATGTCTTCTCAATGTAAGCTTTAAGATCTTTACAAAGGTTGGCACAAATAGGTTGACGCAGGTTGCACATTCAGTGCAACCCACTCAAACTGCTTTCATTCTAGGACGACAAATCCTAGAAGGGGTCGTAGTCCTACATGAAACGTTGCAAGAAATCCACTCAAAGAAACTCGATGGGGTTGTCTTCAAAGTGGATTTCAAAAAAGCGTATGATAAGGTCAAATGGACCTTCCTATAACAAGCCTTACGTGTGAAGGGATTCAATGATACCTGAAGGTCTCAAGTGGATTTACTCATAGAGAAAGGCAATGTCGGGATAAAGGTCAATGATGACACCGGTCATTATTTCCAGACTCGTAAGGGACTAAGAGAGGGAGACTCCATGTCTCCTGTGCTGTTTAATATCGTAGCGGATATGTTGGCAGTACTTATTAGTCAGGCTAAAGAGAGTGGCCAAGTAGGAGGTCTCGTTCCCCATCTTGTAGAGGGGGGCGTCTCCATCTTACAATTCGCGGATGATACTATTATTTTCATGGAACACGATCTTGCAAAAGCTAGGAATATGAAGCTTATTCTATGCCTTCTCGAGCAATTGTCCAGGCTCAAAATCAGTTTCAATAAAAGCGGACTATTCTGCTTTGGGAGAGCTAAAGAAGAACATGATAATTACAGAAGCTTATTTGGTTGTGAAATGGGATCCCTACCTTTTAGTTATCTAGGGATCCCAATTAACCATAGACGGTTAACGAACAAAGAATGGAAATGTATAGAAGATAGATTTGAAAAAAAATTGAGCTGCTGGAAGGGAAAGCTCATGTCTTACGGAGGAAGGCTGGTGTTGATTAACTCGGTTTTGACGAGTTTACCAGTGTTTCTCTTATCTTTCTCTGAAGTACCGGTAGGGGTACGGAAAAGATTAGACCTTTACAGATCCTGTTTCTTCTGCCAAAGCGACGAGGCCAAGAAGAAATATAGACTGGCTAGATGGGATATTATGCGTAGACCCAAAGACCAGGGCAGGTTAGGGATCGAGAATTTAGAGGTAAAGAGTAGATGTTTGCTTAGCAAATGGTTATACAGATTATCGACGGAGACGGAAAGCATGTGGGTACAAATCTTGCGGAATAAATACCTACATACTAAGACTTTGGCCCAGGTGAATGCAAGACCAACAGACTCACCCTTTTGGAGAAGGAATTTTTTGGATGAAGGCATGAGAAGGCCACTATTATATTTGAAGATGCTTCATTGAAGCGATGATTCATCTCAGTGCATATCTTGTCAATGGCGACATAGAAGATCTCAACTCGATAGAAATGAAGATTGGTGTAGGTCACACCATCAAGCCTTGAACGACCTCGGACCAGTATTCTTTCAATCATATCCGGCACTGGAATACCTTTGGCGACACAGAAGTGTTGGACTTCGTCGAACAAGCTTTCCCAACCACTTTCTCTCATAGAGGCCAGCCGAGCTTTGACATCACCAACTATTTCAATGGCATTAATAATGTTTATATCTTTTCTCTACAAGACTTGTGAGAGTTCATTTGTGATAGCAAGAAACTTTATCATAAGATGCAATACAAAAGCAAATTTGAAACTCTCCATTATCTCTATCAAACCCGCCGCCTGACACGGTCCACGCCCTTCATCATTGACCTCACGAAGCACATATATGACTAACTTCCACATTCTACTCAAACGAAGCAAAGTTGTATGGTGTGAATCCCATCTAGTATCCCCGGGTCTTGCTAAATTTGTTTCTTGGTTCAAACCTCTTCCACTAAATATCTCACCGCTCTCAAGCTGATCTAAGATATTTTGATGGCGTTCCTCCCTCAGTGAATCCCTTCTCTTGCAAGATACAGTAGTTGTGCTCACAATTAAGGAGACATACTCAAACAAATCATGAATAGAGGAGCAACAACTAGCAACCGAGACAACCACCAATTTGTAAACGATGTGCAAAGCAATTCACATAAAAGGCATAAGGGTTCTCGTCAAGAATTTTCTTTTGCAAACCATTAAATTCACCTCTCATATTTTAAGCTCCATCATATCCTTGCCCTCGTAGACTATGAATGGATAACTTATGATGATCAAGAATGTCAACAAGAGCTACCTTTAGTGCCTCTGATGTAGTCTCACTGGCATGGTATAGAGAGAGAACTCGTTCCACGGTTTTCCCTTTATCATTGACATACCTACATCAAGATTTTTGTAACAAGGTTAAATAAAAGTAGAAAAAACTATGAAATAACAGTTAAAATGAATAATAAACCACTACTAACCTCAACATCACCGCCATTTGCTCTTTGACAGATATATCACATGACTCATCGACAAGCACAGAGAATTTCTTATCACCAATTTCTCTCATGATCGCTTTGGTGACCTCTTCTGCGCAACACTTTGCAAGATCTTCTTGAATTTCAGCA
>NW_025247063.1:0-2451 GCF_018294505.1 Triticum aestivum | reverse complement strand
GCCCCCACCCTCGTGGGCCCCTCGTAGCTCCACCGACGTACTTCTTTCGCCTATATATACTCTTATACCCTAGAAACATCAGGAGGAGCCAAAAAACCACTTTTCCACCGCCGCAATCTTCTGTACCTATGAGATCCCATCTTGGGGCCTTTTCTGGCGATCCGCCGGAGGGGGGATCAATCATGGAAGGCTTCTATATCAACACCATTGCCTCTCCGATGAAGTGTGAGTAGATTACCACAGACCTTCGGGTCCATAGTTATTAGCTAGATGGCTTCTTCTCTCTCTTTGATTCTCAATACAAAGTTCTCCTCGATGTTCTTGGAGATCTATTCGATGTAATAGTCTTTTGCGGTGTGTTTGCCAAGATCCGATGAATTTTGGATTTATGAACTTGATTATCTATGAATATTATTTGGTTCTTCTCTGCAATCTTATATGCATGGTTTGATATCTTTGCAAGTCTCTTCGAATTATCGGTTTAGTTTGGCCTACTAGATTGATCTTTCCTACAATGGGAGAAGTGCTTAGCCTTGGGTTCAATCTTGCAGTGTCCTTTCCCAGTGACAGTTGGGGCAGCAAGGCAAGTATTGTATTGTTGCCATCGAGGATAAAAAGATGGGGTTTATATCATATTGCTTGAGTTTATCCCTCTACATCATGTCATCTTGCTTAATGCGTTATTCCGTTCTTATGAACTTAATACTCTAGATGAATGCTCGAGAGCGGTCGATGTGTGGAGTAATAGTAGTAGATGCAGAATCGTCTCAGTCTACTTGACATACACGTGATGCCTATGTTCATGATCATTGCCTTAGATGTCATCCTAATTATGCGCTTTTCTATCAATGACTCAGCAATAATTTGTTCACCCACTGTAATACATGCTATCTTGAGAGAAGACACTAGTGAAACCTATCGCCCCCGGGTCTCTTTTCCATTATATTGAATCTATTAGTTTCCCGTCAACTTGCCAATTTTTGTCGCCGTTCCTTTTTATTGCAATCTTTACTTTCCAATCTATACAACAAAAATACCAAAACTATTTGCTTTACTATCTCTATTAGATCTCACTTTTGCGAGTGTCCGTGAAGGGATTGACAATCCCTTTATCGTGTTGGTTGCAAGTTCTTGATTATTTGTGCAGGTACTAGGTGACTTGTGTGTTGTCTCCTACTGGATTGATACCTTGATTCTCAAAACTGAGGGAAATACATACGCTACTGTGCTGCATCACCATTTCCTCTTGAAGGGAAAACCAACGCATGCTCAAGAGGTAGCAAGAAGAATTTCTAGCTCTGTTGCCGGGGAGGTCCACACCAAGTCAAGACATACCAAGTACACATCATAAACTCGTCTCCCTCACATTACATTATTTGCCATTCGACTCTCGTTTTCCTCTCCCCCACTTCTAAGACGATTTTCAAAAACCTTTGCCTTTTCTTTGCCCCTCTTCCATTCGTCTCTTTTCGTTTGCCTCTTGTGTGCTCGTCCGTGAGCATGGTTTATTGCCATCATGTCTGAAACTTGGTAGGTTATCATTGAAAATCTTGAAGAAGCTCTTGAGAATTGTTCTTCGAATCATGATACTGAAACTCCACCTAATTATAAAACAAAAATCTTTCGTGTGGGGGGGTGGTAATATTATTGGAAAAATTATGATCCAAGAATTCTTTGATTGCACATGATCCATGCCTATTAATAAAAAAACTATTCTTCTTGAGACCAACTGTTACGCTGATGCCATTGTTATGCTTGTTGAGAAATTAGAAAGAAAATTTGTGCACATCCATCCCGCTTTGCAAAACGTGTTTTATGAAATCCCCAACATCAACCACCCTATAGCTAACAAGATTGCCACTATTATCCATATGCGGGAATTATATTTTATAAAACAAGAAGCTAGGGATATTTTTTCTTTCTATAAAAAAGATGTTTAACACCCTCCTATTATTGATATTTCGTATGATCAAGAAACCATGCGTAGTTTGGAAGCCAGATTATCAATCTTACTGTGAAAATCTTAAAAAGAGAGTTCCTCATTCTGAAATATCTCAATTTTTGTACCTTGAAGCTTTTGAGGAGTTTGAATGGATTACTAGAGGTATTCATGTAGGCTTTAATAGGGATTGGTTGAATAAAATGATGAAAGAACCCATAAGGAATGAACTACGTATTTTATATGATGATATATACGATGATGATCTTGACTATGGGTTTATAAATGTTAAAATTACAAATCAAAGCCCTTTCCATGATCTAAGTTATTCTTCTAGAAGGGAAATAAGAGAAATGATAGATTTATTACGAAGAGTTTTTGAGGATTTGATGAGGAAAGAATTGCATACCGAAGATGGCAATACCTAGATCTATTGTAGTTTTTATGCCTAGCTAGGGGCGTTAAACGATAGCGCTTGTTGGGAGGCAACCCAATTTTATTTTTGTTCTTTG
>NW_025247062.1:0-2451 GCF_018294505.1 Triticum aestivum | reverse complement strand
AGTAGTCAATAGAACGTTGTCTACTATGCTTAGGGCTGTTTTGAAGAATAATAAGAAAATGTGGGAGGAATGCTTGCCTCATATTGAATTTGCTTATAATCGTTCATTGCATTCTACTACTAAGATGTGCCCTTTTGAAGTTGTGTATGGTTTCCTACCTCGTGCACCTATTGATTTGTTGCCTCTTCCATCTTCGGAGAAGGTTAATTTTGATGCTAAACAACGTGCTGAATTGATTTTAAAAATGCATGAGTTAACTAAGGAAAACATTGAGCGTATGAATGCTAAATATAAACTTGCTGGAGATAAGGGTAGAAAACATGTTGTGTTTGCACCTGGAGATCTTGTTTGGTTACATTTGCGTAAGGATAGATTTCCTGATTTGCGCAAATCAAAGCTAATGCCACATGCTGATGGTCCCTTTAAGGTGTTAGAGAAAATAAATGATAATGCATATAAACTTGAGCTGCCTGCAGATTTTGGTGTTAGTCCCACTTTTAACATTGCAGATTTGAAGCCTTATTTGGGTGAGGAAGATGAGCTTCCGTCGAGGACGACTTCATTTCAAGAAGGAGAGGATGATGAGGACATCAATACCATTGTTACACCCACAGCCCCTACTGCTACATATACGGGACCAATTACTAGAGCTCGCGCACGCCAATTAAATTATCAGGTACTTTCGTTTCTTGGTAATGATTCTAATGTTCATGAGAATATGATGCTGCCTAAATTGGATACATTTGTTTTGCTTACAAATGAAGGGCCTAGCTTGGAGAAGGATGAACATTGGAGCAAGAACAAGCATGGAGATGATGCCATGCGCAAGGGGAACAAGAACAGAGTTACAAGTGATGATTTCAGGACTTTGAAGCCACCATAATGGGTGCATGAAGCCTTGGACGAAATATACAAGATGCCACTTCATAAATTTCGTCCCGAGGCTATTATAGGTGCTGCGTCACCTTTTTATTGGGCCAAGCCCATGTAATTTCGAAATACATAAGTATAGGCTATTTCTAGAGTCCGTGTGTGTGGGGAAACAAGAGATAGGGTTGATTTCGGACCCCTCCACCAAGGGCCACGAAATTCCCCTCTCTTCCTCCATATATACAGCCCTTAGGGCAACGTTTAGACTTTGGGTTTTGTTTAGATTAAAAGTTCGCCATAGCTGCAACTTCGCGTACTTCGTTTGTGTTCAACGACCAGACAAAGGCGTCACAGAACCCCACCTTGATAAATAAAGCTTTCATCTTATATTCGCAATATCCAGATTGCAATCTCAGTTTCTTGCTTGTTCTTCGTTTGCTCGCAGGAAATAGACCCTCGTGGTCAGGTTGATCGTGCTCCGGCATGGTCAATAACCTCTCGGAGTTGGTTTAGTGATTGCTAAGGCGCGACGTCCACGCACGTTCGTAGTCGGATCGTCAAAGTCGACTGCCACCAAAGCGATATCCATCATCTCATCGAAAGACGGGACACCTTTGCCTCTATCACGTGCGCATGGGGTCTAGGGCCCGTGGGCATGGGGTCCCGTGCGCACGGTACACGCACCGAGGGCATGGGGTCACCTGGGACGTGCGGGATTGGCTGATTTCTTGGCGATTTGGGCTCCAAATGGATGGATCCCGTGGCTGGGGAGTAGGGGGGTGGTATGGGAGTGGTATGGGAGTGGTATGGGGTGGTGGGGCACAGGCCGAAGCGCACTGGAATGGCCGTGCGCACGGGGTCCCGTGTGCACGGTGATGAGGACATCAATACAATTGTTACACCCACAGCCCCTGCTGCTATACATACTGGACCAATTACTAGAGCTCGTGCACGCCAACTAAATTACCAGGTACTTTCGTTTCTTGGTAATGATTCTAATGTTCATGAGAATATGATGCTGCCTAAATTGGATACATTTGTTTTGCTTACAAATGAAGGGCCTAGCTTGGAGAAGGATGAACATTGGAACAAGAACGGAGTTACAAGTGATGATTTCAGGACTTTGAAGCCACCATAATGGGTGCACGAAGCCTTGGACGAAATATACAAGATGCCACTTCATAAATTTCATCCCGAGGATATTTTAGGTGCTGCGTCACCTTATTATTGGGCCAGGCCCATGTAATTTCGAAATACATAAGTATAGGCTATTTTTAGAGTCCGTATGTGTGGGGAAACAAGAGATAGGGTTGATTTCGGACCCCTCCACCAAGGGCCACGAAATTCCCCTCCTCTTCCTCCATATATACAGCCCTTAGGGCATCGTTTAGACTTTGGGTTTTGTTTAGATTAAAAGTTCGCCATAGCTGCAACTTCGCGTACTTCGTTTGTGTTCAACGACCAGACAAAGGCGTCACAGAACCCCACCTTGATCAATAAAGCTTTCATCTTATATTCGCAATATCCAGATTGCAATCTCAGTTTCTTGCTTGTTCTTCGTTTGCTCGCAGGAAACAAACC
>NW_025247061.1:0-2451 GCF_018294505.1 Triticum aestivum | reverse complement strand
TCCCTCGATGCTCTCAAGGGTGGCACCAAAATTGTTGCATTCTTGTTGTATCACCCTCCAACGCTTCAAGAGGGACACCCACCCACGCTTGCTATCGATCTTGTACGGCGTGAACTTCTTACGTTCAGGATATTCGCGATGAACACGTAGCCAAAAGGTTGATGCCTTTTGCTCGGCGCTGACCTTGGGGTCTTGTCCAATGTCGCTCCAACATTCAAAAAAGAGCTTGTCCTCATCCTTTGTGTATGCGTTCGCTTGAATGCTTTGGCGCTTCTTATTTGCATTGGCTTGGGTGGCGAGCTCATCTTCAAAAAACATAGACTCCCTGTTGATGTCCACTTCATCTTCTTCTTCTAGGTCGTAGTCCTCCGGAAATTCGTGGTCTTGCGGGGAAGTGCCGCCCATGCCATCTTGGCCTTGCGCGAAGGGGTCGGCCATGCCTCCATGGCCTGGATCAAAGGTGCCGGCCATGTCCTCGTGGCCGGCCATGAAGGGGCCTCGTCCGTCTTGGTTTGGGTCTCATCGAGATCAAAGGTCGCGCCCCCCGTACTGCCTTCGAAGTTGATGTTCTCGATGATGAACGGTTGACCATCTCGTCGTTCGTCCGGCATTTTGCCGAACAGGTTGCGGGTGTCGGGATGCATGTCGGCTGGGATCTCCCACGGGCGCTTCCTCGATGGCCATGGGCGCGCGCGTGGTCGGCGCGACCACGCTCACCTCCGGCGAGCACTCCACGAAAAACGGGAGGTTTGCAGGTACGGATGGAAGCCGGGCATCGGCGGCGTGGTGGACGAGCACGGCGACTCTGGCAACGGCAAACGAGGAAAGGCCGACGAGCCCGTGCTGGCCTTGGTTTAATCCTAGGTAGTGTAGGGCCTCCCTCGTTGTCGCAGCAACTCTGGCAATGTTTTCCTCTTGCTGTGCGGCGGCGGCCAGGGCGGCGGCGGACGCGGATTCGAGCTTGCGTTCTTGCACGTGCTTCCACCCCTTCCTCTTGACCGAATGCATAGTCCGCCGCTCGTCCGTCAATGGCTTCTTCTTGGTCGGCGCCGCCGCCTTGCGAGTGCCGCGGGGCTTGCCTTGCGCGGAGGCGAGGCCAGCATCGACGTCGAGGGTCAGCGCGTCGTCCATGGCGAGTGGCCGGGAGCACGAGCGAGCGGTAGTTCTTTGGGAAAGAGAGGGAAATGGCAGTGGCTATGCCGCCGATTGGCGGGCCAGGGAGAGGAGTAGGCGGGCGTCGCGGGCGTCTGTTTCATGTCCGCGTCGACGCAAGCAAGACCTAAATTTGGGTCGGGAATGGGTCGCGTGGTGGACAAAAAGCGGACGCGCGTCCGTTTGATTCGCTATGTTTGCCTGATTTTTCTGTCCGTTTCAATCTAAACTGACACGAATTAGGTCGACGCATTGGAGTTCCTCTCATCTCCCGTCTCCTGCTTGCCCCACGCCAAGAAGCGGCAATCCATGGTGGCGCGATAGCGAGAGGTCACGAATGGGGAAGAAGAAGCGGCGAGGAAAGGAGAGGTGGCGAATAGGAACGACAGCAGCAGAGTGCATTCACCGATGGCGTGGCTCCGATCTGCGGGTGGCATGGGACGGCGGAGCTAGCAAGCCGAAGGGGAGGATGGAGAGCGATACCCGAGCCCTTTCTACTTCGCTCCCTACTGGGCCTTCTAACGGCCCATGGACTAAACCCGAACTACTCACTCAGCTTGCTAGTGCTTGAAATTTAGTAAAGCAAAAAAAAGTGAAATGTAGTAAAGCATATGCATTCCCCAAAACAAAATGCTACATGTCCCTTCGCTACTCACTCAACAAAGGACCCGACTAGGCGGCGCCCGAGCGCCCGGACGGGGGAGCAAGCACTCCCCCATAATAGGAAAGAGCATCCACGCTCCCGCAGGAACACCTAGAAAAGGAAAACATCAGGTTCCATATGCTCACGTTATATATCCCACCCGTATTTATTACGGATCAAAAACTTTAAAAAGTTGTAACTTTTGATTCGGGTGTCGACATTCAAATCCGTTTTCACCGTTGGGTTTCTCGCGATGAGTTCTTCAAATCTAGATCCCGTATGAGTAGGTTTCGACGAACTTTTTTTCCGAGCAACTTTGTGTCCTATAGAGGAAACTTTAGTGCTACAGGAAAGCAACTCATTTTTTTCCGTAGTATGACTACATATCAGCGGATGACTACAAGTTGGTACCATGACTATCAATTGACTAACTACACCTCTAAGTCGCTTATCATAAGGACAACTCCAACGTGGATCACCAAATCGCCCAAATATCGGGATCGGCCTCTCTAGACACTTTTAACCAGTGACGGTCATCTAATTTGTTCGAACAAGTCCGTATGTCCGAAATGATCCAAGCCGAACGACGAGGGGGCGTTCTTAGAGCCCCTCAGCGTCCATTTCTCCCTCTGAATCGAGTCGGATCACGTTTCCTC
>NW_025247060.1:0-2451 GCF_018294505.1 Triticum aestivum | reverse complement strand
CGAAGTGCGTCCAGTTTTTGCCGTAACCCTCTCTACTCTTTTTCCACATGCTATGTGGGTGAAATGAAGATACCATGCCAAGTTTCAACATTGTCAGAGTTCATTTTGTAGTGATTTTCAATTTCACGGTCATTTAGCTCTCTAAACAAATCGGTAAATGACTGAAAAATAGCAAATGATGTCCTAAAGTGATAAAACTTGATGACGTCGCTTTGAATGGTCTATACGGAACGCAAGAAAATTCTGGAGTTCAAATAAGTTTAAAAAAATGAAGTGCCCTTGTAACAGATGAGTTCTCGTCCGAAATCCTGATACTCCGAAAGAGATTGTCCAGTTTGTACACGAAGTGCGTCCAGTTTTTGCCGTAACCCTCTCTACTCTTTTTCACATGCTATGTTGGTGAAATGATGATACCATCCCAAGTTTAATCATTTTCAGAGTTCATTTTGTAGTGATTTTCAATTTCACGGTCATTTAGCTCTCTAAACAAATCTGTAAATGACTGAAAAATACCAAATGCTGTCAGAAAGTGTTGAAAATTGACGAAGTCGCTTTGAATGGTGCATACGGAACGCAAAAAAAAGTCTGGAGTTCAAATAAGTTTAAAAAATGAAGTGGCCATGTAACAGATGAGTTCTCGTCCGAAACCCCGATACTCCGAAAGAGATTGTCCAGTTTGTACACGAAGTGCGTCTAGTTTTTGCCGTAACCCTCTCTACTCTTTTTCACATGCTATGTGGGTGAAATGATGATACCATGCCAAGTTTCAACATTTTCAGAGTTCATTTTGTAGTGATTTTCAATTTCACGGTCATTTAGCTCTCTAAACAAATCGGTAAATGGCTGAAAATAGCAAATGATGTCCTAAAGTGTTAAAAATTGATGACGTCGATTTGAATGGTCCATAAGGAACGCAAGAAAAGTCTGGAGTTCAAATAAGTTTAAAAAAATGAAGTGCCCGTGTAACAGATGAGTTCTCGTCCGAAACCCTGATACTCCAAAAGAGATTGTCCAGTTTGTACACGAAGTGTGTCCCGTTTTTGCCGTAACCCTCTCTACTCTTTTGCACATGCTATGTGGGTGAAATGATGATACCATGCCAAGTTTAAACATTTTTAGAGTTCATTTTGTAGTGATTTTCAATTTCACGGTCATTTAGCTCTCTAAACAAATCTGTAAATGACTGAAAAATACCAAATGCTGTCAGAAAGTGTTGAAAATTGACGAAGTCGCTTTGAATGGTGCATACGGAACGCAAAAAAAAGTCTGGAGTTCCAATAAGTTTAAAAAATGAAGTGCCCATGTAACAGATGAGTTCTCGTCCGAAACCCTGATACTCCGAAAGAGATTGTCCAGTTTGTACACGAAGTGCGTCCAGTTTTTGCCGTAACCCCCTCTACTCTTTTTCCACATGCTATGTGGGTGAAATGAAGATAGAATGCCAAGTTTCAACATTTTCAGAGTTCATTTTGTAGTGATTTTCAATTTCACGGTCATTTAGCTCTCAAAACAAATCGGTAAATGACTGAAAAATAGCAAATGATGTCAGAAAGTGTTGAAAATTGATGACGTCGCTTTGAATAGTGCATACGGAACGCAAAAAAAGTTTGGAGTACAAATAAGTTCAAAAAATGAAGTGCCCATGTAACAGATGAGTTCTCGTCCGAAACCCTGATACTCCGAAAGAGATTGTCTAGTTTGTACACGAAGTGCGTCCATTTTTTGCCGTAACCCTCTCTACTCTTTTTCCACATGCTATGTGGGTGAAATGAAGATACCATGCCAAGTTTCAACATTGTCAGAGTTCATTTTGTAGTGATTTTCAATTTCACGGTCATTTAGCTCTCTAAACAAATCGGTAAATGACTGAAAAATAGCAAATGATGTCCTAAAGTGATAAAACTTGATGACGTCGCTTTGAATGGTCTATACGGAACGCAAGAAAAGTCTGGAGTTCAAATAAGTTTAAAAAAATGAAGTGCCCGTGTAACAGATGAGTTCTCGTCCGAAATCCTGATACTCCAAAAGAGATTGTCCAGTTTGTACACGAAGTGCGTCCAGTTTTTGCCGTAACCCTCTCTACTCTTTTGCACATGCTATGTGGGTGAAATGATGATACCATGCCAAGTTTAAACATTTTCAGAGTTCATTTTGTAGTGATTTTCAATTTCACGGTCATTTAGCTCTCTAAACAAATCTGTAAATGACTGAAAAATATCAAATGCTGTCAGAAAGTGTTGAAAATTGACGAAGTCGCTTTGAATGGTGCATACGGAACGCAAAAAAAAGTCTAGAGTTCAAATAAGTTTAAAAAATGAAGTGCCCATGTAACCCTCTCTACTCTTTTTCCACATGCTATGTGGGTGAAATGAAGATACCATGCCAAGTTTCAACATTGTCAGAGTTCATTTTGTAGTGGTTTTCAATTTCACGGTCATTTAGCTCTCTAAA
>NW_025247059.1:0-2451 GCF_018294505.1 Triticum aestivum | reverse complement strand
CCGACCTTAGGAGCCCCATTGCTTGATCGAATTAGCTGACGTTGTTGAGTCTAGAAAAAATGTTTTGAGTCATTTAGGATTATATATATCGTAGAGTTAGGACTTCTTTTTACTCCTCAGTCCATTCATCGCTCTGGTAAGGCATCCTGACGTAGAGTTTTGACTCTTCTCTTCTCAAATTTCACTAAAAAAATTAGGATCACGCGGGTATCTTGGAATCGTTACGATGGTTTTATGACGAAAACATTGTTCTTGGTGCCTCCTGTCATTTAGGGGTTGTGGCGGTGTCCCGGGGAGTTGAGCTCCGAGGTGTTGTCGTCACAATTTTATCGTTGCAGTTCTGGAATACTTGAGTTTAGTTTCGCCGACATCGAAAATCTTTTTTATGCAGTTGTTGGTGAGATAACCTCGACGCCACCCAGTACTGGGGCGGGAGTTCGGAAGTATTGCCATAACTTGTATAACGGATGCTTTTCGAAGGTTGAGGTAGACGATTTCCGAAGTTTTTCTTGGTTATGTGTTGAAGGATGGATACAGCTGGATGTAGGATTTGCTAGTTTTGGGTGAGATATCATGTTTCCCCTGTATCCCCAACACCTGATTGCATAACCGGAAAGTTTCGGGAGTTTATAAGTGGGAATTCAAGTAACTCTTAAGATATCTTTCCGACAGATGTATGATATGAAATTGGGGTTCGACGTCTAGTGGTCCGCCTATCCACGGTTGGTTTTACAGTGGTCTCGTTGTGTCTTAAAGAGTCCTTGGCTATGCCGACTCGGGGACGCTTCGTATGTCATGTGCACTGCCTTATACATGATGGTGCTGTACGATCGAGCCCGTGTAGGCCTCACCACGAAAACTTCGAACGAAATCTCTATCATATGTTTGTTCCGGCTTATTCTGCAAGACAATCCTTTGTTTTGTTTTGAGTTGTGGTATTCGAGTTGCTTCGAAGTCATATGTTGATTCCATACTTTTCCTAAACGGTGTTCTTATACTCCTATGTGAATGCAATCCTTCTTGATCATCGAGATAGTTATGTCAATTCTTTTTCCAACCGTGTTTTCTCTTCAAGTGGATCCGATCATTTCAACATCAGCAAGATCAATTATCATTTCTTCTCAACGGTGTTTGTTTCATCTATCCCAAGTTGTCTTTGTTTTCCACCCTCCCTCCCTTTGTTTCTTCAAGGACTCAGATTTCTTCTTCAAGTATCCATTTTATTGATAGGAAGTCTCTCCATGTTTTTCGTCAATGTTCTTATCCGGTGATTCTCATGAAGATTTTAATGGAGCTTCAAGTTCATCATTCTTCGTTCTTTTCTTCTCCGGTGGTTTCAAGTCAAGCTTTGTTGATCATACCCTTTCCTCATGTCAATGCTTTCTCATGCCGGTGCAATTCTTAATCATTCACTTCTCGTTATTCAATTGTTCTAGAGTGCTCAAGATATTTCGAAGATTCATGTTACGACACTGCTTTCGTTCAAACTCTTTCGAGAATGTTATATCATTTAAGCCTTTTAATTCAACCGGTGCAATCTCTCTTTTCAAGTAATCGTTCAACGGTGTATCTTTTGAGTGGGCCCTAACCCACAGGTCTTTTCCCAGGATTTTACCTAACTCTTCTATTTTCCCGAAGCTATCCTAATTTTTTTAAAGTTTGACGTAAGAATGAGTTATCATCAGTCAAATGCCTTCTCCAAGATCGTTTTCAAATTCTTTTTATTGTTGGCTCTACCTCTTCGCTTTTCATTCTCTCGGAGTATCTCAACAATTCTTGATGGTGTTCCTCGTCGTTATTCTTGGATTTTGAAGATCAAAGAAGAGTTTTACCTCCATATCTTATACGTTCTCACAGAGATTCGTGGTTCTAGTTCGAGACCATCCTCTCATAATTGTTTTTGATTGTGAGAAGTCCTTTCACCTATCTGGAATCCATCAATTCAGGTTTATTCATTCTCGGCTTTCAACTATGGTTCTCCAAATCTTACCGGTGCTTCGTTCAAGTATCTCTAATCAGTTCGTGATCCCTTTGTTCTCATGTATCTAAATCCTCTCAAGCATCTTCGTTCATTTTATAATTCTTCCCGATGCTTCTTTATTTTTTTTCTTCGTTCATTTTCAATTCTTACGATGGTTCTTTCAAGAGTTCTTTTTCCTTCGTTTATCATATTAATTCATTCGTTGTTCCAATCCTATCGGTGGTTCGTTGAAGACGTTCTCAAGTTTTGATATATCTCTTTTAATCCTTTCTACGAGAATAAATAGTATGCCAAATCCATTGATTGTCATCAATTTAATTGGTGAAAGATAAGCATAATGTAATTCTTATTCTTGTTTCATCCAAGTGATTAATTCCTTATTCCGAAGGTGCATCATATCACATTCTGGGTTTGAGATGCTTTATCTTTTCTTTTCTCGGAGTTCCTAACTCTCGCAATTACATCACCAC
>NW_025247058.1:0-2452 GCF_018294505.1 Triticum aestivum | reverse complement strand
CGAGTGTCAACATAGAACAACAAGAGTGTTGTGTTCAATTTTGGAATTTTTCGGGGTTCGTTTGGACATTTTTATACATTAACTGGGTTTTCCAGGCATTTTATGTGCATAATTCAAATTCGAACTACATGCACATTCTCCAGTGCATATAAATTGGTTGAAAAAACAAATATGTGTCCTTGGGTGCATGCTTAGGTCCCATGCAAGAAATGGGAATGAATTTCAAATAGCCTGCCACCGTCATTCGGCCGCAAACATTGAGATACCTGGTTTTTAAATTCTAGTAAATCCAAAACTCGTGTGGAATTCATGAAACTTGGCATGCTATCATGGAGCGGCATTAACATGCCGTGGTAAAATTTTTGTCCCATTTGGGGCAGGTTTGGGTATAAGCTTCTCACAAACCAGAGCTTCTCACAACAAGCGTGGTGGTTTCGGTAGGGAACGTGCCACCTTTGGGGACGAAACGATATCCGTTGCCTCTTATTGCTTTCAAAAAAATTCGAGTGTCAACATAGAACAACAAGAGTGTTGTGTTCAATTTTGGAATTTTTCGGGGTTCTTTTCGACATTTTTATACATTAACTGGGTTTTCCAGGCATTTTATGTGCATAATTCAAATTTGAACTACATGCACGTTCTCCAGTGCATATAAACTGATTGAAAATCATATATGTGTCCTTGGGTGCATGCTTAGGTCCCATGCAAGAAATGGGAATGAATTTTAAACACCCTGCCACCGTCACTCGGCCGCAAACATTGAGATACCTGGTTTTTAAATTCTAGTAAATCCAAAACTCGTGTGAAATTCATGAAACTTGGCATGCTATCATGGAGCGGACATGCCGTGGTAAAATTTTTGTCAGCTTCCCTAGGTTTAATTCGGTTTCCCCGGTTTAATTTGGTTTTTAAATATAAAACACTCGTCGCGAACGTTTTAGTTAGAACACCCGTAAGCAAACCGACAGCTTCCCCAGGAAGCCAAGGGAAATGTGCCAAGTAGGATTTGTGCAGCTCTTGATCGCTAACATTTTAGATAGAACACCCGTATGCAAAGTGAGAGCAGCGCAGGATTTGTGCATCCCTTCAACGCAAACGGTTGTTTTGGATGACCCATGTGCAACCGCGTACAAACAATTATTGGGCATGTTGCAATTTGTCAAACTGGAAAGATTTACATTTGTTGATCTAGTAACATTGCCATTTGTCAATCCTTGTAACACTGCGATTTTTCAAATATGCAGCTAGAAATCATTAGGACTATCTAATTTTTGCAACTAAAATTCAGTAATTAAGCATAGATTTCATTCATAGATTAAGCAATCATACTTAATTTATACAAACAGTTCAACTCGATAGCTGAACCGAGCAAACTTCTCCCCAATTGGTGCCAACCACGTACTGAAATAGCTAGTTCAACTATATATACTAGCTAATTTTAAGTACGTTGTACAGTTCGACCACACATCTATAGTCAGATGAACTGAACAAAATAGCCCCTAAATACTACTGCTACCACGGAGGGGCTTTGTGCTACTTCTGGCAGCCACTCCTCTGCCGAGCGCGCTCACCCCCTCAGTAAGAGGCAGAGGAGGAGGAGGAGCCTACCGACGAATTGGACAAATGCAATACGGTGCCTGCCGCTGTTGCACGTTCAGCGACGCTCGCGAACTTGAATGCCCACTGCCGCTCTAGACAATCCCTCTCGAAGCGGCCAGACTGCTTGTAGATTTCTTGATTCCTCGCCTCTGCGTCGGCGTGTGCTGCGGCCACGGCTGTGGTAAGGCTCTTTGCATGCTCGACAAGGCGCTCCTCCTCCTCCCGCAGGAACTCGATGTAGTGCACAAGGTCACTGATGCACGTGCGGGCCTCCACCTCCGCCTCCCGGCTTCGGGCCGCGGCGGCGGAGCGGGTGATAATCCCAGCGATCGACGGTGGGCTGGCGGCCACGGCGCCTGACTATGGGGTGGCGGCCACGACCACCACCTCCCGCCTTCGGGCCGCGGTGGCAGAGGGGGTGATGGTCACGATGGACGGCAGGGGGGTGGCAGCCACGAGGGCCACCTCCCGCCTTCGGGCCGCAGCGGCGGAGCGGGAGATGGCCGTGTCTTTCGACAGTGGTGTGGCGGCAACGGTGGCCGGCAACAGATGCCGATGGGCAGCAGTGGCGGAGCGTGTGGTGGGTGTTCCGCGCACACCCAATAGGGACGCCACACGCACTACACTACGCCGGGGACTGCGCCGCCGCCGTGGTGTAGCCTCCCAGCTGGAGCTTTCTTCTGATGACGACGGAGTGGCTGAGCGACGATGATGGACCGGTGCCATTGGCGATTGTGGGAGAAGCAGACGAGATAAGCTACACGGAGGGAGGGGAAAATGCGACGCAGGACTCACCAGCCGTGAGGGTTTTTATAGCAGGCCGGTAAGCATTGCGATTTTGGGGGATTTCACC
>NW_025247057.1:0-2452 GCF_018294505.1 Triticum aestivum | reverse complement strand
GGTGCGGCATCTCCGCCCATATAGAGCCTCAAATGGTGCCATTTGCAGACTAGCCTGGTAACTATTGTTGTATGCGAACTCGGCGTACGGCAAACTTTCTTCCCAACTGGTTCCATATGTGAGTACACATGCTCTCAGCATGTCCTCTAAAATTTGGTTTACGCGTTCCGTTTGTCCATCTGTCTGAGGGTGGTAAGCTGTACTGAAGGCCAGTTGAGTTCCCAGTGCCTGTTGTAAGTGATCCCAAAACCTTGAAACGAACTGAGTGCCTCTGTCGGACATTATAGTCCTAGGGACACCGTGTAGACAGACTATGCGGGAGAGGTAGATCTTCGCAAGCTTCTGTGTGGTGTGGGTTGTTTTCACTGGAATGAAATGTGCCACCTTGGTTAACCTGTCGGTGATGACCCATATGGCGTCATTCCTGTGTCGTGACCAGGGTAGTCCGACAATGAAATCCATCCCTATTTCATCCCATTTCCATTCCGGTATTTTGTTTGGTTGCAGTAGTCCGGCTGGTCTCTGATGTTCAGCCTTTATGCGCTGACATGAGTCGCAACATGAAATGAAGGTGGCGATGTCCCTCTTCATACCGTGCCACCAAAATCTTTCTTGAATGTCTTTATACATTTTGGTCCCTCCAGGGTGGATTGAATATGGGGCGGTGTGTGTTTCAGTCAGAATTTGCTGTTTGAGATCCTCTATGTTTGGTACGCAGAGTCTTTCTCCGCACCATAGTATATCTTCATCGTCTATGATGAATTCCGAGGCCTTGCCCATACTCACCTTCCTTTATATACCTTCTATGCTGGGGTGACCGGACTGAGCTTCTTTAATTTTCTTCACGAGGTCAGGTTGTATTTCCAAATTTGTTGTGGTGCCTTCCGCTACCATTAATAAGTTGAGTTTGGCAAATTCTCGTTGGAACTCGGGTCTCAGGCCCTGCAGACTGTCTTTGTCGGAGCTGGGGTTCCGACTGAGAGCATCGGCCACTACATTTGCCTTTCCGGGATGGTAGTGGATACCAACATCATAATCCTTTACCAACTCCAACCTGCGTCGCTGCCGTAAATTTATTTCTGGCTGTGTGAAAATATATTTGAGACTCTTATGGTCCGTATAAACTTCACATCGGTTTCCAAGTAAGAAATGCCTCCATTCCTTAAGTGCGTGAATGACGGCTGCCATTTCTAAATCGTGAGTGGGGTAATTTTCCTCATGCTTGCGAAGTTGCCTTGAAGCGTATGCGACAACCTTGCCTTCTTGCATTAACACGCATCCGAGGCCCTTCCTGGATGCGTCACAGTATACTTCAAAAATTTTGTGTATATCCGGCACGACTAATACCGGCGCCGTTGTTAGTTTCCGCTTTAGCTCTTGGAAACTTTTCTCGCAGGCTTCTGTCCATTCAAACTTCTTTTCCTTCTTGAGTAACTGTGTCATGGGCTTGGCTATGGTGGAAAATCCTTCAATAAATCTGCGGTAATATCCTGCCATTCCCAAGAAACTTCGTATATCCGTCACGCTGGCTGGCGACTTCCAGCCAAGTACGGCCTTTACTTTTTCCGGGTCCACGGCGATACCGTCTTGGGTCAGCACGTGGCCTAGAAAGCCTAATTGCCGTAGCCAAAATTCACACTTGCTGAATTTGGCATATAATTGATGTTTCCTGAGTTCTCCTAGCACAATTCTGAGATGTTCAGCGTGTTCTTCCGGTGTCTTGGAGTACACCAGAATATCGTCGATGAATACCACAACAAACTTGTCCATAAATTTCATAAATACTTTGTTCATGAGGTGAACAAAATATGCGGGGGCGCTCGTCAACCCAAATGGCATTACTGTGAACTCGTATAGCCCATATCTGGATGTGAAGGCCGTCTTGGGGATATCTTCTGTTCGCACCTTCAGTTGGTGGTACCCTGACCTTAAGTCAATTTTTGAGAATACCTTGGCCTGAGCGAGCTGATCGAATAAATCATTTATCCTTGGCATTGGGTATTTATTTTTGACTGTGACCATGTTAAGTGCTCGGTAGTCAATACACAATCTCAGCGTTCCATCTTTCTTTTTGGCAAATAGAATTGGTGATCCCCATGGTGAGGAACTGGCTCGAATGTATCCCTTGTCAAGCAATTCTTTTATTTGTTTCTTTAGTTCAACCAACTCGGATGGCGCCATTCTGTATGGTTTCTTGTATATGGGGGTGGTCCCTGGTGCTAGCTCAATGCTGAATTCTATCTCTCGATCTGGTGGCATGCCTGGTAGCTCTTCGGGGAATACGTCTGGAAATTCACATACTACTGGAACCTTGTTTAGTTCAGATACGTCCACCTCATTCAATCTCGGTTGCCGGGGTATTTTTCTTTCCTTGGCGGATACCCTTATTGTCTTCCCGAGATGATGCGTGAGAATTACGGTCCTGTTGAAACAGTCAATGAAACCTTTATTT
>NW_025247056.1:0-2452 GCF_018294505.1 Triticum aestivum | reverse complement strand
TAACTTTCTGTATCCACGAGATCCCATCTTGGGGCCTATTCCGGAGCTCCGCCGTAGGGGGCATCGATCACGGAGGGCTTCTACATCAACACCATAGCCTCTCCGATGAAGTGTGAGTAGTTTACTTCAGACCTACGGGTCCATAGTTAGTAGCTAGATGTCTTCTTCTCTCTTTTTGGATCTCAATACAATGTTCTCCCCCTCTCTTGTGGAGATCTATTCGATGTAATCTTCTTTTTGCGGTGTGTTTGTTGAGACCGATGAATTGTGGGTTTATGATCGATTCTATCTATGAATAATATTTGAATCTTATCTGAATTCTTTTATGTATGATTGGTTATCTTTGCAAGTCTCTTCGAATTATCAATTTGGTTTGGCCTACTATATTGATCTTTCTTGCAATGGGAGAAGTGCTTAGCTTTGGGTTCAATCTTGCGGTGTCCTTTCCCGGTGACAGTAAGGGCAGCAAGGCACGTATTGTATTGTTGCCATCGAGGATAACAAGATGGGGTTTTCTTCATATTGCATGAGTTTATCCCTCTACATCATGTCATCTTGCTTAAGGCGTTACTCAATTTTTTACTTAATACTCTAGATGCATGCTGGCTAGCGGTCGATGAGTGGAGTAATAGTAGTAGATGCAGGCAGGAGTCGGTCTACTTGTCTCGGATGATGCCTATATACATGATCATACCTAGATATTCTCATAACTATACTCAATTCTGTCAATTGCTCAACAATAATTTGTTCACCCACCGTAGAATACTTATGTTCTCGAGAGAAGCCACTAGTGAAACCTATGGCCC
The DNA here is from genome assembly GCF_018294505.1 of Triticum aestivum. Classification (NCBI taxonomy): domain Eukaryota; kingdom Viridiplantae; phylum Streptophyta; class Magnoliopsida; order Poales; family Poaceae; genus Triticum; species Triticum aestivum. Next base: position 1,646 of record NW_025247056.1, on the reverse strand, counting down.
CCGGGTCTATCATTATCATATCAGTCTCCTATTACTTAGTTATTTACTTTGCCTTTATTTTACTTTGCATCTTTATCATAAAAATACCAAAAATATTATCTTATCATATCTATCAGATCTCACTCTCGTAAGTGGCCCTATAGGGATTGACAACCCCTATTTGCATTAGTTGCGAGGATTTATTTGTTTTGTGCAGGTGCGAGGGACTCGCGCGTAGCCTCCTACTGGATTGATACCTTGGTTCTCAAAAACTGAGGGAAATACTTACGCTACTTTGCTGCATTATCCCTTCTTCTTCGGGGAAAACGAACGCAGTGCTAAAAGAGGTAGCGTCGCACCCCTTGTACCTATATATGTGCCTAGTGCACGATCAATGAGAATATCGATGCACACAATCCCTTCTACAGGAGAGACAAAAAATATTAGCAGCCATCAGTGAGCTTGATCGCACCTAGCCAATCGCCCTGAAGGCTGGTAGTTATTATATATCGCACGTCGTATATAAGAACGGACATGAGCGTTCATATATGAAACTCTAGAGGAATATGAACAAACAGGTTACGAAAAAAACACGTCTATTGGGCCGGCCCAGTTGCGACCGCAGTCAGCAATTCCGGGATTCAACATGCCATGTCGACAATCCTTGTTTGGAAACTCTCTCAAGGTTCAAAATATACCGGGACCGGATAGTTCGATGTGTTGATTTCCGGGAGTGAAAGTTCAGGATCGATTTAGATTTCTTCTACAAGTTCAAGGTTTGTTTTCAACTTTTGCTTCTGTGAGTCGTACACGAGCACCTGAACGGGTTGGTCGTCATCTGGGAGATGCACGAGTCTATCAGACAGCAGGCACACGAACCCAATGCTCCAGTTAGGCCGGCACCTGGCGTACCAAGACCTTCGCTGCTCCGCCCCATCCTTGTCGCGCCACATGATACATTCTTGTCAACTCCTTCTGCGACCTTGAACCACAGGAGGCCAACTACATGGTGTCAAGATGGTGCACCAAGACCATTGCCCGACGGTGCCGGCCTTCTTCCTCGACAACAACGCCTATGGACGGTCTACAACCTTGATGCCGGCGACCTTGCCGAGCTTGGAAATGGGCTCTGCAATTCTGGCAAAGCCTTTTCTCTCGGTTGTGATGTCTAGTGAGGCACAAAAGATCTTTTCTAGGCAGTTATAAATGTTGAAGCTGGCGATGAATTCATATGTGAGTCTAATAAATAAATGCATTTCTATCCACATGTGAGACCAGTAATGAGCTTTCGTTATATTTTCTATCCACATATGGGACCATACAAATAAATAAATAAAGATCTTTTTCTATGTGCTTATAATTGCAATTCAAAATGTTATACACTATTTATCTTGCAAAATACGCACTATGACCGCTTAAGATTATCAACCGAATGATGGATGAGCTTTCGCTATATTTTCTCTGTCTTTTTAATCACGAATCACATAACAGCCACAAGACAATGACATCTGTGGACAATCTCTTAAGCCCCGGGGCATTGTGCTAGTATCTGAATAATTCCGTGACCGATGGAAGAAGGGATAATCATGCCTTGGTGTCCACCACTTGGGGTGTTGGCGCTGGCGCATATGACCATAGGCATCATATGAGAAATTTTGTATTTTTTT
>NW_025247055.1:0-2452 GCF_018294505.1 Triticum aestivum | reverse complement strand
CAGCAAAAAGGTGAGATACTGCATCAATCAACAAGATAATGGCTGTATGATTTGTTCTTCAGGAACTTGGACAGCTAATCGACCAAAAAAGTTCATGGAGCTCCACAATAATAAGACCATGACAGTTAGTTACTATTTGCTTCAATAAATGAATGCAATAAACATTGTACTGACATCCTTTGCTAACACTGCTAGGCTGCTAGTTGTGTGTTCATCCATCCATCCATGGACCTAACTAATGTTATTTGCATCTCTAGACTAGAATCAAATGGTCATTAGTGTTATTATTAATTTGATGGTGGCATCTTCTAGCAGGGTACAGATTTCACACAAGACATGAAAAATAAATGAGGCAAGCAGCATCAAACAACACAATCACAATCGAATTATGCATAAAAACTGAACCAATACAATGCTGCTATGTTGTGGCCATAACATTTGCAACTGATGCCCACTTCATATCAGATCTACAAGGGGTAGAAGGAGGGGTGGAGATCACCATGTAAGGGGGTTGGAGGAGGGGAGGAGGGCATTATAGCTTCAGAAAATGTTGTATGTGCAAGCTGCAAGTTGACAGCAATTCAATTCATCCAGAGGAAGCAGAGTGGCAAGACAAACAAAGTAGGTAGGCAACCATCAAACTACACTTAGACACCAACAACCATGAGCACCAACCAAATCAACCAAATTATGTATGGCTTCAGTATGTACCATGTGATGTGATGTAATACTCACTCTCCAGCAGAAAAGAGAAGCAGTGTAGCTTCACACTACGGTGTGAAGAGTCTGCAGACCAAATCAGGGGCAATTTAGCATAAGATTAAAAAGTTTGTAGTCTAAATCAGTAGCAGTTTAACAGTCTGTAGTCTAAGTTTCCATGCTTGTCTACCAAAGAAATATCATTGACAGGTGACATAAAACAAGCGCTACTACTGGCTCTGGGTGGTACCTTTGTTCGACCGTAAGGGTTGGTCACGGAGTGTGGGAACTCCTCGGTGCAGGGCACTTCCTTGGGCCACCCGTAGACAGTGGTTAATGAAGAGAACACAGGCTACAGAGATGAAATGAAAGCAGTTTATTAGCATTCAGATCAGATGCCTATACCAGTTCCTTCACCAAGGTACCAGCATAATTAATTGTTGGAGAGCAACTTCATTAATTGATGATGCAGAACAGAGCAACTTCATTAATTGATGAGTAAGACAGGTTGCTTTCTATAAAAACAGTATAATGAGATTTCTACTTGTGATATGAGAGAAGGATCAACACTAGCAGTCTAACATCAGTAAGTACAGTACTTGTTAAACAAACGCTGCCCAGCAGATACCCAGGTTTCGGGTGATCGAAGGCCTTTCATTTGCAGTCCCCATCTCAGGAAAAACATCGAACATGCAGCATGCAAACCGATAAAAGCACATGGTGGTTGCAACGACAGCACAAACAGGCAGTATGTGCTACTCATGGTTCTAAAAAAATCGGCTTGATCGGAAGTAGGTACTGCTAATGCTAGCCATCAGTGGGGAATAGATCGGACCGTGTAACCATCAAGGGCGTGGTAGTACAGCAGCTAGCAGACGCATCACTCACCGGTTGAAAAGCTCAACCCCGTACTCCATCTCCTTCTCTGACATCCCGAACATCTGCATCGCGCAACCACCACCATCAATTAACCTCAATCACAAGCTCGAAATCAAACAGAAGACATATATACACAAAAAAACATGAAAATTCCGGAACAAGGTGACTTGCAGAGATTGTGAACCTACATGGGCAGGTGAAAATTGCAGACTTATTAATTCTGTAAAATGCAGTTTCAGATCCTCAAGTAGTTTGTATGTCAGTTTAACTGCCAAAGACCAGCACTAGGAGAGCATATTGCGATAACTCTGTGATAAAATAGTTAGACAAACTATCCTGAAGATTGTCTGACTGAAACAATGTCGGCGGTGATGTTTGGATCTCTCTTTGTAGTTTGTAGTATCATTATACTATTTCCTGTGAAGGGCTAAGCAGTAAGGTGTAACTGTAAGATATAAGTAGACAATAAAAATGCAACAAGTGTTATGTCTCTGGAAATGGATAAAAAGATCTTGTCCAAATAGATAATGGTTGTATTTATGTGATAAATCTTTTTATAGCTTCCTAAAGAACACCTATTACGTATTTGGAATTGCACCTGCAAGCATTATCACATACACCTACCAGGAAAAATCCCTTCCACATGTGAAGTACACGCACTGGGAAAATCACGCGGCAACTACTACTTGTCAACAAGCAGCCATCGTTGCATACATCCTCACAACATCCAATCTACTACAGCAGGCACTCATCCGACACAGGAATCAGGAAAACAAAAATTGAACTAACAGAGGATGCAGGAGGAAGGGGGGATGAGGGAGGAGGGAGGAAGAACGGCGGGCGAAGGAAGAACTTGGGTAGGATTAATGAAGCC
>NW_025247054.1:0-2452 GCF_018294505.1 Triticum aestivum | reverse complement strand
CAAGTCTCGGTCCAATCCGGAAATGTTTAACCCCCACACATGAAAAGAAGGTAGAAATGACCACCGGAGGAAAACGGAACGCCGGAATGCAAAACGGACAACGGGGAAAATGCTCGGATGCATGAGACGAACACGTATGTGAAAGAAATGCACATGATGACATGATATGCAATGCATGACACGCAAGCAATGACAAAGGCAACAACAGCGAATAACTGGAAGACACCTGGCACATCGGTCTCGGGGCGTTACAACACTCCACCACTATGAGAGGATCTCGTCCCGAGATCTAGAATGGCACCGGAGGGAAAAACGGAAGAGATAAATAAGAGGTAAAACTAAGTTGCTCCTTTGACAAACGAGTGAAACCAAATAGCCTTGAGAGGTTGAACAAATTCAAAAAAAGAATACAACGAAGGTGAACAAAGTCGAAAACACTCCGTTAGAAAAGAGGGACAAAGAACAATGCGAAAACCTTGAGGTTGAAGGGAAGATATATATAGAAAACACTCCGGTTAAGGAAGGGGATCAAGGTAGACCAAATTCGGGTAGCACTCCGGTTGAAAAGAAAGTAATTGAATAAGAACTTGATAAGGTGATAGAACTTGAAAAGAGGGCACGACACTCCGGTTAAATGGACAATCATGAAAAGAACATGATCTTGACAAAACAAGAAGATGGTTGAAGAGAACAACAACATAATGCCTCCGGAACGAAAGAATAGAAGTTGTATCGACGGAACAAAAGAACGGAGAAGAAAACAACATCTTCCACGTGAAAAGCATCTTAAAGAGAAGGGTCACACGGAGTTGTTGGAACAATCTACAACGAAAAGAATAAACTTTATATGGTCTTACGGAACACATCTCAAACTTATGAGGTGACAACCTGCCACTCACGGGAAAAGGAATTGGATTGATATGAACGAGGAGACGAGAAACTTATTTCACCGGGAGGATAAATGAAGAACTTGGGTCATTTATAAGCACCATAACTAGCAACAATCATTAGGGAAGGCTTTGGTGAAATATAACCCAAGATAACTCCAAAGAAGAGAATGATGGATTTAAAATACCTCATTCTTAATAACATGTGATCATGAACTCAAATTATCAAGAATGATGTAAAACCACCTCCAAAGATACGGTAGAAAGAAATTGTACTCTAGATAGCAAGATGAAGAAAACTTGAGCTTCTTAGCAAAGAATGTCGATGAACACTTCGAGAAGGAATTAAATCCTTGATGAATCATCATGTAGGACATCCATGAGGAACTCCGGTAAACAAAAGATAACAAAAAGAAAGAGAAGTTGAAAACACAAGGTGAAACCTTGTAATGATTTAGATGGATCTCCGTGATAATTAGAGCTTGGAACTCCGGAAAAAGAAAAGATAAAGCATCTCGAATCGATAAATATGATATGATGAACCATTCCGGAAAAGAAATTGAATAAACTTGATGAAACAAGAATAAGAATTACATTCTGCTTTATCCTTCACCAATTTAATTAATGACAAACAATGGATTTGGCACACTACTTATTCTCGTGGACAGGATTAAGAGAGATATTGATAACTAGAGAAAATCTTGAACAACCCACCGGTAGAATAGAAACAACGAATAAATTGATAAGGAAGAGAAATCTTGAATGAACCACCATAAGAATCGGAAAAGAACGAATAAAAGATAATGAATCACCGGGAAGAATTTAGCAAATGAACGAAGATGCTTGAGAGAATTTAGATACATGAGAACAAAGAGATCACGAGCCGATTAAAGATCACTTGAACGAAGCACCGGTAAGATTGGAGAATGATAACTGAAAGCTGAGAATGAATAAATTTTGAGATGATGTTCTCCGAACGAACAAACTGAAAAAGACTCCTGAATTGCTCCGGATAGGAGATAGGAAATCTCACAGTCGAAAACAATTATGAGAGGATGGCAACAAGCTAGAATCACGAATTTTGAAGAGAATGGAGCAAGATTAAAGAGAAACTCTTCTTCGGTCTTCAAAATCCGAGAATGACAACGACAAACATCACCAAGAATTATTGGGGCACATCGGAATGAAGAATGGAAAGGTTGAGCCAACGATGAAAAGAATTTGAAAGATCTTGGAGAAATACATTTGACTGACGATAATTCATTCTTACGTCAAACTTTAAAAGGAATTTAGGATAGCTCCGGGAAAATAAGAAGGGTCAGGTAAGATCCTGGGAAAAGACCTGTGGGTTAGGGCCCACTCAAAAGAAACACCATTGAAATGATTTAAAAGAGAGGATTGCACCGGTTGAATTAAATGGCTTGAATGAGACAACCACCTCGAAAGAGCTTGAACGAATGCAGAGTGGACACACGAATCTTCGAGATATCTTGAGCACTCCGGAACAAATGAATAGCGAGAAGTAGATGTTTAATAGGTGCACCGGCATGAGAAGGTATTTGAAA
>NW_025247053.1:0-2452 GCF_018294505.1 Triticum aestivum | reverse complement strand
GCGATACTCCCGAACTCCTGCCCCAGTACTGGGTGGCGTCGAGGTTATCTCACCAACGAACTGCATAAAAGAGATTTTCGATGTCGGCGTACTAAACTCAGGTATTCCAGAACTGCAACGATAAAATTATGACGACAACACCTCAGAGCTCAACTCCCCGGGACACTACCACAAAACCCCTGATAGGAGGCACCAAGACAATGTTCTCATCATAAAACCATCGAAACGATTCCAAGATACCCGCGTGATCCTAAAAAAAGTTTTAGTGAAATTTGAGAAGAGAAGAGTCAAAACTCTACGCCAGGATGCCTTACCAGAGCGATGAGGAGACTGGGAAGTAAAAAGAATTCCTAAACTCTCAGGATGCTACGTCGTGGTCATCTTCGGACCTGGGATTCCATGGCGGCGCCATGGTGGTCTTGCAGCAATAGCAAGGGCGTCGGGGAGGCCTAGCACGGCGCCAAAAGACGGAAACGGGTGAAAACGAGGTTCCCCAGCAGCAGGGGCGGCATCTGGCGACCCCTGGCCCAGTGGCTCGATGCAGGGCGCGAGAGGAGGCAAAAAATTAGCGCTGTGGAGGCCTGCTGGTCTTGGACGGCGGTAATGAACAGGAGAAGGAGGGAAGCAGTGGGAAACGGCAGCCATGGGCCTCAGCAGCAGGGGAGCGGTCATGGCAGGGCTACACTGTGGAAGAGGCGAGGTCAGGATGAGGCGCAGGGGCCCTGTGGGCGCTGGAGGCGCAGCCTGGAGAAGGGAAGCAGAGGTCGGTGGTGCAAGGGAAAATCCCACGACGACGGGCACCAACGAACGGAGGCGGGCGTCTGCAGGGTCGTCGCGCGCGGAGAGGAGACTCGAGGGGATCGGGCACGGGGTGCATGGGCGGCGGCGAGGCTTGCCGGGCGGCGAAGCAGAGCAGTGGGCGGCTACACGGGCCAGACGGCGACGGGATCTGGGCGCGAGCAGGGATGCGGTGGCCAGGGAGGTCTCGCGTGCGGGGGCGAGGAAGGGCGAGGAGAGGGGCAGCGCGAGGTGGAAGAGAGGAGTGGGGATCGGGGCTAAGGAGTCGGGTAGCGGTCTCCCTGGCGGCGCTGGGAGAGATCGAGAGGGAGAGGTTCGCTGGGCCTAGGGTTAGGTGGGGTGTGGGCTACGGCTGGAAGTAGATGGGCCGGTGGATGGCATTAGAGGCCGGCCCCGTGGAGAGGGGAAAAGTCCTGGCTGGCTCGTCTCTCCTTACTAAAAGAAAAACAAAAAAAACAGAGATTAAGAAAGAAAAGAAAGAGGGGGTTAGGGGAAGAAGTTGGACACGCAGATAATTTTCCCGGACTCACAGAAATGTGCTTATTCCAAGAAAATAGAAAAAGCCATGATTGAAAGATTTAAATTCAAACTCATTTGATTTAAATTCAAATGATTTGAATAGGAAGTGAGGGTTGGGAAGGTCCAAAAATGTTCGGATTTTTGGTGGAGCTTCGGAATATGATGAAAGAATATATGTCAAGGTTGGAAACCAAGAATTAAGATATCAAAGGCATTGGGATAATATGCAAGTGTGTTATGGTGATTTCCAAATTAAAGAAATATTTAATATAGCTCCCTAATATTGGGACGATATGTTATAAAGAGAAGTCACCCTTCCCTCGATTTAAATAGATCACCCATCTATGCAATTTGTTAGTTGAGTTGAGATGCAAAGGTTAATGACATGATGGCATGATGACATGATGCAATGCAAAAGTAAAAGAGCAAGCATAAAATAAACACATGGCGAAACTCGGAATAGCTGGAAGTCTTCTGGAGCGTCGGTCTCGGGGCGTTACACGACCCTCTTCCGACAGAGCTCCGGAACAGGCCCAAGATGGGATCTCGTGGATATAGAAAGTTGCGACGGTGGAATTAGGTTTTTGGCTCCTGTTCTGATCGTTTGGGGATACATAGGTATATATAGGAGGAAGGAGTACGTCGGTGGAGCACCGAGGGGCCCACGTGGCAGGGGGCGCGCCCCCCACCCTCGTGACCTCCTCTTTGACTCCTTGGAGTAGGGTCCAACTCTCATGGATCACGTTCGGTGGGAAAATCACGATCCCAAAGATTTTATTCCGTTTGGACTCCGTTTGATATTCTGTTTCTCCGAAACACTGAAATAGGCAAAAAAACAACAATTCTGGTCTGGGCCTCCGGTTAATAGGTTAGTCCCAAAAATAATATAAAAGTGGAAAATAAATCCCAATATAGTCCAAAACAATAGATAATATAGCATGGAGCAATCAAAAATTATAGATACGTTGGAGACGTATCACCTGCTTGATTGATCAATGAATATGAGAGTTACAAGAGTTGATCTACCACGAGATCGTAATGGCTAAACCCTAGAACCCTAGCCTGTATGACTATGGTAATGAGTATATCCTTTCCGGACTAACCCCTTCGGTTTATTTAGACACTGGGGGGGGGG
>NW_025247052.1:0-2452 GCF_018294505.1 Triticum aestivum | reverse complement strand
TTGCCCCGTCCTATTCGTCAAGAAGAAGGATGGTACGGACCGAATGGTTGTAGATTACCGACCTGTCAACTTGGTCACAATCAAGAACAAATACCCGCTTCCCAGGATCAACGATCTGTATGATCAGCTCGCTGGATCCTCAGTCTTCTCCAAGATGGATTTGAGGTTGGGATACCATCAAATCAAAATCAGAAACGGGGACATTCCTAAAACGGCCTTTGTTACTCGTTATGGCCAATACGAGTACACCGTCATGTCCTTCGGTTTAACCAACGCTCCAGCCACCTTTTCTCGGTTAATGAACTCAATCTTCATGGAGTATTTGGACAAATTCGTCATAGTTTATCTCGATGATATACTCATCTACTCCAAGAACGAGGAAGAACATGCCGAACATTTAAGGCTAGTGTTGAAGAAACTTCGAGAGCATCGCCTTTATGCCAAATTTTCTAAATGTGAATTCTGGTTATCAGAAGTGACCTATCTGGGTCATGTAATATCTGGTAAAGGTATTGCTGTTAACCCTGAGCGAGTTCAAGCCGTCCTTGATTGGACTCCACCCGAATCGGTCAAGCAAGTTCGGAGTTTTCTAGGCTTAGCGAGCTATTGTCGTCGCTTTGTCGAGAACTTCTCCAAAGTTGCTAAACCTCTAACCGAACTCCTCAAGAAAGATAAGAAGTTCGAATGGACTCCACAATGTGAGCACAGCTTTCAGGAACTGAAAAGACGCCTGACTTCTGCTCCCGTACTGGTACCGCCAGACTTCTCCAAGGACTTCGTTATCTACTGCGACGCCTCACGACAAGGACTAGGTTGCATTCTCATGCAAGATTGACACGTAATTGCTTACGCTTCACGGCAATTGCACCCACATGAGGAAAATTATCCTACTCATGATCTAGAGCTTGCAGCCGTAGTCTATGCACTTAAGACCTGGCGACATTACCTCCTCGGTAATCGTTGCGAAATATTCACTGATCACCAAAGCCTGAAGTACATCTTCACCCAACCGGATCTGAATCTCAGGCAAAGACGTTGGGTTGAATTGATCACAGACTTCGACTTAGGAATAACCTATACCCCAGGGAAAGCCAACGTCATGGCTGATGCGTTAAGTCGTAAATCTTATTGTAACAACCTGATGTTACAACAAAGTCAACCGCTTCTCCATGATGAATTTCGGAAGCTTAACCTTCACATTGTACCCCAAGGTTTTCTCTCCACCTTGGTAGCAAAACCTACTCTTACGGATCAAATTATCGCTGCCCAAAAGCGAGATAAGGGAATATCTGAAATCAAAGAGAACATTGCTAGCGGAGGTGCTAGTTGTTTCTCCACAAATGATCATGGTGTTGTGTACTTTGAGAACCGTCTAGTGGTTCCCAAGAACCAGCATCTACGTCAGTTGATCCTTAAGGAGGCTCATGAATCTCCTCTCACCATTCATCCCGGTAGTACTAGGATGTATCAGGACCTACGCCAGAGGTTCTGGTGGACTAGGATGAAGAGAGAAATTGCTCAGTTTATTGCAAATTGCGACGTCTGTCGTCGTGTAAAAGCAGAGCATCAATGGCCTGCTGGCACCCTTCAACCCTTAGCTATCCCTGAATGGAAATGGGATAAAATTAGTATGGATTTCATTACCGGTTTTCCCAGGACCAAGAGAGGGAATAATGCTATCTTCGTCGTGGTCGATCGTCTTTCCAAAGTAGCTCATTTCTTACCTGTTCGTGAGAGTATAACCGCTAGTCAGCTAGCAGACTTATACATCTCCCGAATAGTGTCTCTCCATGGTGTTCCTTTGGAAATTAACTCGGATCGAGGAAGTCTTTTCACCTCTCGATTTTGGGAAAGTTTCAAAAATGCTATGGGAACCCGTCTCTCCTTTAGCACCGCTTTCCACCCTCAGTCGAGTGGTCAAGTGGAACGCGTCAATCAGATTCTAGAAGACATGCTTCGAGCCTCCGTTATCTCTTTCGGAATGGACTGGGAGAAGTGCCTTCCATTTGCCGAATTCGCTTACAACAACAGCTATCAATCTAGCTTGGGTAAAGCCCCTTTTGAAGTTCTCTATGGATGACGATGTCGAACACCCCTTAACTGGTCAGAGACCGGGGAAAGACAATTCTTTGGCCCGGATATGATTCAGGAAGCAGAAGAACAAGTTCGTATCGTTCGTGAAAAGTTGAAAACAGCCCAATCTCGTCAAAAGAGTCAATATGACCGAAAACATAAGGCTATGACTTTCGAGGTTGACGAGAAGGCTTATCTTCGGGTCACCCCTCTGAAGGGAACCCATCGTTTCGGTATCAAAGGCAAATTGGCTCCTCGTTACATTGGACCTTTTCGCATTCTTGCCAAACGAGGAGAAGTTGCCTACCAGTTGGAACTACCTCCGCATCTCTCCAGAGTTCACGATGTCTTCCACGTTTCTCAACTCAGGCGTTGCTTC
>NW_025247051.1:0-2452 GCF_018294505.1 Triticum aestivum | reverse complement strand
GCGATCCGGCCTGTATCTTGGCAACCTTTATTCACTTGTTGTGAGGAGGACAACTAGCCAACTAACTCAACCGGCCACACATGACCCGGCCGTGCATGTGGTTGAACGAACCCAAGATCAGAATTATACTAACATCACTCTCCTATATAACCTCTTCTCTTGTTAAACGGTGAATTTCTAGTCCACACTCCACACTTGTTTGTTAGAATCAATACAATAGATTTGGTTATACATCACAAAATGTTAGACGGATGACAAGAGTGTGTCAATACTACGTTCATTCAATGCTTAATATATTTTTGTCGAAGAAAATAGGGAAGAGCTTTGAGAATGAAAGGCATCAGGAGAAATCCTACAAGGCAAGACAAAGAAGTGAGTAGATGAAAGGAAGACTTATGTAGTCATACCATGTTGTACTGTCTAATATTAGCATAGACTAGGATCAACTCCTATCTCTATTAGCCAGCGACGCTCCATGGATCTACAGTGCGATCCAACACAGTAGCCATGGATGATTAAATGTGGTCGTGTTGCAAATATCCTCAGTCACATTCGTGGCTTTGTCCAGGCTTCAAAAAAAATCGCAGCCCACCCATGGCGACAATCCTATGCCCATATCTCTTTTTTTACCAGCTTTCATTATTATCTAAAATTTTCTTATAGTTGATTGCAAAATCATATGAAGCTCGTGAGGTCGGACAGATCAGACGATCAAATGAGGGGAGAGAGACCGACAAGGTAACAATTGTCCCCAACCGCTACCTCACTCAAGCGCTCCACTGCCCTCCTCTTCGTCACCCAAACTCTACTCCTAGACGCGCACACGCGCACCACCTCTGATTAACGAGCGTGATGAGACCGCCGGCCTAGATGGTTACCGCCACACTGACCTCCCCCAAGTTGCACCTTCGTACACACTAGCACTCCAGACCAGTGAGGCGCCATGTGGTTCCAATCACTGCCTCACTCACACGCTCGACACTGCACTCCATTTTGTCTTCTGATTATCTCGTCCATCTAAACTCAAAACCTTATGGCGCATAGCACCTTCACATCAACGACGACTAGTCCGTCTGCCAAGATGGCCTTTGTTCCACTGCCCTGCACGCGATAGCACCACCACCCTACCATCGTGCATGGCCAATAGCCACCACATCTTCTCCGATCTAGCGCCAACTCAGGGTAGTCACGGGAGGTGACTAACCCCTTGCCACCCGAGTATGTCGCCAATCATTCTCACGGTATATTGCAAAAAACTACCACTTTATGAGCTATGTCTACAAAAAAACTATCACTTTTAAAAAAATAAAAACACCATGACTATTTTGGTTGGCTGTTCCAAAAAACCCAAGTGAATGAACCGTTAAGTTTTAATCAAAATTATGGCAGCTCGGGTCCACTCGTCGGGTTGACCGTTATCTTTGACCGTTAGGTTGAACGTTAACAGATTATGACAGGTGGGCCCCACACATTTTTGTAGTGCATTCAGGTCCCTATAGAAAAAATAAAAGCAATCAAGTCCCTGTAATTTTATTAAAAAAGCAATTGGGTCCTTGTGAAAAAGTATAAAAAGCAATCGGATCCCCGCCGGCAAGCTCATCGCTGGAGCCGACGAAGGGACCATGTGCACGTCGTCCGTCATTGCTCTGGAGGCGGAGCTCGAGGGCGTTCCGGCTGTTGCACACGGTGGAGCCGCTGCTCCTGTTGTTGCACGTTGTGGCTCCCGCTCCTCCCGTTGTTCTGTTGTTCATGGCTGAACATGGAGGGGCGGCAGCAGTAGGTGACAATGGCGCTGCGGGGATTGGTGGGGTGAAGGGAGGCGGTGGTGGGTTAGCCACACCCTGCGACGACGCATCCGCGTCACGGCGCTGGTGGAGGCCGCTGCGGCTTCGACGGTGTGTCGCCGATGCAGTGGCATTGTCAGAAGCAGGTGGTGCACGAGGTAATGCTAATGGCAGCAATGGTGCCAGGCCGTCTTCGTCTAGCTCGGCGTTGCAGAGCTTCACGCAGTGGCGACAGCCGGTGCACCACCCGCCGCACGTGGCCTCGTCGGCGTCAGTGGCGGCCACGAGGTGGCTCGCGGCGTGGGGTATTCTCGGTGGGGGAGGTGGTGCCAGCCATGGCTGCTCCGGTCTTGGGTCTGCTCGGCCGTGGCGGCGCCGGCTGGCTCGGGAGAGGGTTAACATTTGAGAAAAAGGTAAGAAGAGGGAGAGGAGAGGAGAGGAAGAAGAGATGGCTTACATGTGGGCCTCACTTGTAAGCTAACAGTAAAATAGACAGTCAACAAATGGTTTGGTTAGGAGCTCGGCTGACCTGTCATAATTTGAATTAATTCTAAACCACATGATAGTTTGGGGTTTTTGGAACAGCGAACCAAATTTGTGGTAGTTTTTGAAAGATTAAAAAAGTGATAGTTTTTTGTGGACATAGCCCATAACGTGATAGTTTTTTT
>NW_025247050.1:0-2452 GCF_018294505.1 Triticum aestivum | reverse complement strand
AGGTAGATACCGCATATAGGAAGGTATAGTGGACTCATATGGCATAACTTTGGGGTTTAAGGGATTGGATGCACAAGCAGTATTCCCGCTTAGTACAAGTGAAGGCTAGAAAAAGACTGGGAACCGACCAACTAGAGAGCGACAACAGTCATGAACGTGCATTAAAATTAATGAACATTGAGTGCAAGTATGAGTAGGATATAATCCACCATGAACATAAATATCATGAAGGCTATGTTGATTTTGTTTCAACTACATGCGTGAACATGTGCCAAGTCAAGTCACTCGAATCATTCAAAGAAGGATACCACCCTATCATACCACATCACAACCATTTTAATAGCATGTTGGCACGCAAGGTAAACCATTATAAACTCCTAGCTAATTAAGCATGTCATAAGCAACTATAATCTCTAATTGTCATTGCAAACATGTTTATTCGTAATAGGCTGAATCAGGAATGACGATCTAATCATATTTACAAAAACAAGAGAGGTCGAGTTCATACCACCTTCTCTCATCTCAATCATTTGATCATATATCGTCATTATTGCCTTTCACATGCACGACCGAACAATGTGAATAATAATAATAGTGCACGTGCATTGGACTAAGCTGGAATCTGCAGGCATTCAATACAAAGGAGAAGACAAGATAATATGGGCTCTTGGTTAAATCAACAATAATGCATATAAGAGCCACTTCAACATTTTAATCATGGTCCTCTCCTCTCGACCCCCAAAGAAAAGAAAAGAAACAAAACTATTTACACGGAAAAGCTCCCAACAAGCAAAAGAAGAACGGGAAATCTTTTTGGATTTTCATTTAACTATTACTACTACAGCATGAAAATAAGCTAGCTAAAAGCTACAACTAATTCTTTTTTAGTTTTTCTTAAGGTTTATCAAACACACAAGAAGAAAGCAAGAAAAGGAAAATAAACTAGCATGGATATTACAGTGAAAACTATGAGCACCGACAACTAGCAATGAGTGTGTGCACATGAATGTAATGTCGGTGAGAAATACGTACTCCCCCAAGCTTAGGCTTTTGGCCTAAGTTGGTCTATTGCCACGGCTGGCCTGGCGGATATCCATAGTTGTAGTTGGGGTCGTACTGTGAAGAAGCCTCGGATTGCCACTGGTTGGCAATCACCTCCGGATCCCACTGGTAATCAGACTGTCGTGGAGGATCAAATTGTGGTTCCGACTCTGGCTCTATCTCTGTAGGGTTCCGGTAAGCCTGGATGGCCGCCAGTGGAACGAGATACTAGCCTGCTGATAAATCAAACAAGGAAGGAGCAGGCAAGGTAATAGTCTCAGGGTGATTCTTATCAAATAACAGTTTGTATTTAAGCGAGCTTTCCCTATTCTTAACAATAAAATCATGCGCTATCATAATCTTGTAATCTAGATAAACAGAAGGCAACAAGTTTCTTCTTTCTCATAATGCCTAATAGGTATGTTATAGTATGCAGCGAGGTGTGAGGCGAGATGCCTCCCAAGATGGGGCCCTTATTATGGTTAAGATTTAACCCTTTGCAACAATAGCACCCATACTAAATGTGTCATCACGAAACAAGGCGTGGCACAAAATAATAATATCAGGGACACTCAGGTTTCCACAGTTACCGCGACCAATTAAGCATCTACTAGCAAATATAGCAAAGTAACGTAGAACAGGAAACTGTATGCTAGTGATTCGTACGTCGGAAACCTTCCTCGTTTCCCCTACAGCAATTGTATCAATAAACCCCTCCACATCGTTATGATGTGGTTCCTCTATGAAACCCGGAAAAGGTAACTTGCAAACCTCACAAAATTCACGAAGGGTCATCTCCTTATACCCATCATATAAATAAAAATCCGCTGTAGGTGGTGACCTCCTAGAATGGAAATGAAAATTTTCCACAAAGGTATTGGTGAGTAAGAGATACTGTTCGCATTGGTCGCGGAGGAAATCGACGAGGCCTGCATTCTCAGCCAACTCATAAAAATCATCATAAATCCCGACTGTTCTCAAGAAATCATCGCAAGGCCATTCACGCGGCCGAACCTCCGCGGTACGAGGCAGACTATATTTGGGCCTCTCTTCTTCTTCACTTTGCTTATCCTTCGAGCTTCGGCTCGAAGAGCCCCTCAAAAATCTCTTCATCATTTTCTGAAAATTTCTGAAATTTTTAGTAACTTCAAATAAAAGTGAACCAAGCTCTACAAAATTGATAGCAACTACTCCTACAAGTGCCTAGAGCCTATATCATGCATTAGAACTACTTGGAACCATATAAATTTGACATGCAAGCTCAAGAACATGGTCACCTAGGAAACACAAATTTGCAATGAATAAAGCATTAGAACAAAAACTAATTGGACCATTGGAGGAGTCACATACCAAGGAACAATCCCCCAAAGCAGTTTTGTGAGAGGTGCTTCGAGCAAGGAGATCGAAAATT
>NW_025247049.1:0-2453 GCF_018294505.1 Triticum aestivum | reverse complement strand
AAAGAAAGAATACAAAACTTCTCACCATGATTTTGTTGACAACGTTGGTATTAGTAAATGGTGCACAAAGCGCTTCCCCAAGAAGGCCACACTCAATGGTAGTATCGCGATGACATTCATGATCTCATCTTAAGTAAGCTTCTTAATTCTTTGAGATAAAATTTCAGAATTGAATGGACCACAATCATAATCATCTTGACTATCCTCGTCATCTTGCTTATCCTCATCATTCTGGATGTCCTCATCTTACTGGTTGTCCTCATCATCTTGGTTGTTCCCATTATCCTGGTCATCCTGGCTATCGTCATGATCCTGGTCATGCTCGTCATCTTCGTCAACCTTATCATCTTGGCTAGCGAAATACAGAGTCCTTAACATGCTGACAGCTCCTTTCAAGGAAAAGGCTATGTACTCTCCTCCAATGAGGTTATGTTGTGAAATATACTTCTTCCATCCATCATCACATATGATGGTTCTATCCCTTTATTTACGCACTTATACTTCAATCTGCGCCACTTATCAGCCTCAAAGTGCATAGTGTTGCTGGATAAATTGTTGAAGTCAACCCTTACATTGCAATAGTTAATAATTAATAATAGTTAGTAAAAGAATTACAAAAATGGCTATAAATGAATACTAATTGAAGTTAAAGACCATTACCACTTATTTTTCAAATCCCTCCTTCAAGAAGAGCCCGAAATGAATAAATGTTTCGCCAAAACATTGGCACTCATTGTTGAATCCCTGCAAATAAGATAGTGCATCCCTGCAATGCAAAACGGAGGGCGGATAACATGGCCATTCTCTATTGCAATGCAAAAAAAGTCAAACAACATTGCCACTGTCCATTGCATTGCAAATACAATTATCTAGAGGCTAACCCTACCTTAAGCCTACATTGAACTAAGAAGTATGAAGAGGCAAACCCTAACCCTATCTAAAGCCTAATTTAATCTAGAGGCAATCTAGATGCAGACCCTAACATTGCCTAATTAAAGCCAATCTATAATGTATCAAGAGCAACTGCGGGCGGGAAGGGAGATAATATACTGTTCACAGCAGCTCTGGTGGACGGAAGTACAGAAGGATGATGATTCCAGCAGTCGAGGCGGCGAACGACGTGGAAGGAAGATCCGGCGGCGGACGGCGTTGAAGGAGCCTCCGACGGATCAGAGGGACGGCAGCGGTATTCAGGCGCACGTGGATAGTGAGAGGAGAGGAACCGATGAGACAACTGAAAATGGATCTTGGTCGGGTGGGCGGGCGAAGGGGGTAAGTGTGGAGAGAGAGCAGTGGCGGTGAGGTACAGGGGCCTGCCACAACAAAGTTATACACCAGTGGCGGGCCATCTAGCGTGCCCGACACAATAATTGTTTTCAATTTTTTGTTAGTAAAGAATTAAATTTTTGTACATTATTTCAACTTGAATTTTTTTCCATGATTAACACACACTATTGGAACTCACATGTTCAATCTTTGCCACATGAAGCACTTTGTGTACAAACTAAACACTGTCCAGAGAAGTATCTGTGTTTTGAACGGAAACCGTTGTCTTCCACCCAGAAATCTACTTTTTAAACCATATCAACTTCAAAAAATCCCATGTCTAATCCAAATAATTGGAAACCCCATGCTAAAATTTCGCCACTTTTTGAATGTGTTTCCTATTTTAGAAGCAGTAATTGATTTTCCGGCCACACTAAAAAGTCCAAAAAAAACTTTGAGCGAGCAAACTAACTCTGAAATTTATGAAAGTTGGGATGATGTCCTCATAGAACATTTGTAGGGTTTAGTAAAATTTTCATATACAACAAAAAATCCATGCACTTCATGTACAATCTAAACACTCTTCGTCGAAGTGTACAAGTTTCGAACAGAAACCCCCGACTACCTAACTGAAGTCAACTTTTATACATCAATTCAACTTCAAACATTTTTCCATGATTAACACACAACATTGAAAGCCCCATGGTCAAATTTGAAACTATTTTGGGTTGGTTTGCAATGATTTCTAAAGAATTGTCTTATTTAAGACATATGTGGCGGGCGGCTGAAAGCACCTGCCACTGGAAAAAAAAATTGGAAACTTTTTGGCGTGGCTTGCCGAAATATAGTTGTGGTGAGTGTATTCCACGCCCGCCACTGGTTTATGAAAAACCATTGGCGAGCACTTGGGTAGGGCCCACCACTGCTTTTTCCATCCCGCGGGCTAAGTTGGAAGGGTTTACCTATGACGGGTATTAATTGACGCCCGCCACTGTAATTGTCGTAGCTGTGGCGGGTACCTGGTGGTGCCCACCACTCATTTGTGGCCACCTATAAGTTTGTCCCAGTAGTTCACACATAAGTTAGGTCCAAAAGTACCTAAGAATATCATATTTACTAAACCTAGAATAGTCTCAATTTTGATCCTGGGGCTTTCGATGGTGTGTACTAATCATAGAAAAGTTTCA
>NW_025247048.1:0-2453 GCF_018294505.1 Triticum aestivum | reverse complement strand
AAAGAAAGAATACAAAACTTCTCACCATGATTTTGTTGACAACGTTGGTATTAGTAAATGGTGCACAAAGCGCTTCCCCAAGAAGGCCACACTCAATGGTAGTATCGCGATGACATTCATGATCTCATCTTAAGTAAGCTTCTTAATTCTTTGAGATAAAATTTCAGAATTGAATGGACCACAATCATAATCATCTTGACTATCCTCGTCATCTTGCTTATCCTCATCATTCTGGATGTCCTCATCTTACTGGTTGTCCTCATCATCTTGGTTGTTCCCATTATCCTGGTCATCCTGGCTATCGTCATGATCCTGGTCATGCTCGTCATCTTCGTCAACCTTATCATCTTGGCTAGCGAAATACAGAGTCCTTAACATGCTGACAGCTCCTTTCAAGGAAAAGGCTATGTACTCTCCTCCAATGAGGTTATGTTGTGAAATATACTTCTTCCATCCATCATCACATATGATGGTTCTATCCCTTTATTTACGCACTTATACTTCAATCTGCGCCACTTATCAGCCTCAAAGTGCATAGTGTTGCTGGATAAATTGTTGAAGTCAACCCTTACATTGCAATAGTTAATAATTAATAATAGTTAGTAAAAGAATTACAAAAATGGCTATAAATGAATACTAATTGAAGTTAAAGACCATTACCACTTATTTTTCAAATCCCTCCTTCAAGAAGAGCCCGAAATGAATAAATGTTTCGCCAAAACATTGGCACTCATTGTTGAATCCCTGCAAATAAGATAGTGCATCCCTGCAATGCAAAACGGAGGGCGGATAACATGGCCATTCTCTATTGCAATGCAAAAAAAGTCAAACAACATTGCCACTGTCCATTGCATTGCAAATACAATTATCTAGAGGCTAACCCTACCTTAAGCCTACATTGAACTAAGAAGTATGAAGAGGCAAACCCTAACCCTATCTAAAGCCTAATTTAATCTAGAGGCAATCTAGATGCAGACCCTAACATTGCCTAATTAAAGCCAATCTATAATGTATCAAGAGCAACTGCGGGCGGGAAGGGAGATAATATACTGTTCACAGCAGCTCTGGTGGACGGAAGTACAGAAGGATGATGATTCCAGCAGTCGAGGCGGCGAACGACGTGGAAGGAAGATCCGGCGGCGGACGGTGTTGAAGGAGCCTCCGACGGATCAGAGGGACGGCAGCGGTATTCAGGCGCACGTGGATAGTGAGAGGAGAGGAACCGATGAGACAACTGAAAATGGATCTTGGTCGGGTGGGCGGGCGAAGGGGGTAAGTGTGGAGAGAGAGCAGTGGCGGTGAGGTACAGGGGCCTGCCACAACAAAGTTATACACCAGTGGCGGGCCATCTAGCGTGCCCGACACAATAATTGTTTTCAATTTTTTGTTAGTAAAGAATTAAATTTTTGTACATTATTTCAACTTGAAATTTTTTCCATGATTAACACACACTATTGGAACTCACATGTTCAATCTTTGCCACATGAAGCACTTTGTGTACAAACTAAACACTGTCCAGAGAAGTATCTGTGTTTTGAACGGAAACCGTTGTCTTCCACCCAGAAATCTACTTTTTAAACCATATCAACTTCAAAAAATCCCATGTCTAATCCAAATAATTGGAAACCCCATGCTAAAATTTCGCCACTTTTTGAATGTGTTTCCTATTTTAGAAGCAGTAATTGATTTTCCGGCCACACTAAAAAGTCCAAAAAAAACTTTGAGCGAGCAAACTAACTCTGAAATTTATGAAAGTTGGGATGATGTCCTCATAGAACATTTGTAGGGTTTAGTAAAATTTTCATATACAACAAAAAATCCATGCACTTCATGTACAATCTAAACACTCTTCGTCGAAGTGTACAAGTTTCGAACAGAAACCCCCGACTACCTAACTGAAGTCAACTTTTATACATCAATTCAACTTCAAACATTTTTCCATGATTAACACACAACATTGAAAGCCCCATGGTCAAATTTGAAACTATTTTGGGTTGGTTTGCAATGATTTCTAAAGAATTGTCTTATTTAAGACATATGTGGCGGGCGGCTGAAAGCACCTGCCACTGGAAAAAAAAATTGGAAACTTTTTGGCGTGGCTTGCCGAAATATAGTTGTGGTGAGTGTATTCCACGCCCGCCACTGGTTTATGAAAAACCATTGGCGAGCACTTGGGTAGGGCCCACCACTGCTTTTTCCATCCCGCGGGCTAAGTTGGAAGGGTTTACCTATGACGGGTATTAATTGACGCCCGCCACTGTAATTGTCGTAGCTGTGGCGGGTACCTGGTGGTGCCCACCACTCATTTGTGGCCACCTATAAGTTTGTCCCAGTAGTTCACACATAAGTTAGGTCCAAAAGTACCTAAGAATATCATATTTACTAAACCTAGAATAGTCTCAATTTTGATCCTGGGGCTTTCGATGGTGTGTACTAATCATAGAAAAGTTTCA
>NW_025247047.1:0-2453 GCF_018294505.1 Triticum aestivum | reverse complement strand
CTCCGCCCCGTCCCGCAGTTGAGCTTTGGGCCTCTCCCTATCTAGTCGTCGTCGCCCCGCAGTCGGCCTCTCCCGATCGATCGCTCTCGCCCCGTAGAACGGGCCTCTCTCGATCGATCCCCTGCCCCCGCGCAGTCTTTGTTCGAGGCAGCAGATCGCCCCGCCACCAACCCAGCCGCCGGATTCCTGCTGCTGGCTCGATCCATCTGCGGGTGTTCTCCCGTTCTCACGAAGTCAGCACAGTAGCCGGCGGTGATTGCCACCCTCATGGGATTTGGTCCCTGCTGCTGTTCTCGTCCCATCCATCTGCTGCCACCGCGAGCGCTGACTACGGCTGCTCGTCAGGATCATGCTGCCTGCCCGGTGATTGCAAAAACGTCTACACCATCAGGCTAGGTCGCAGTTCCTCGCTGCCCGATGATCTTTGATGGCACTAACTACATCGAGTTTGCTGGCTTCATGCGCATTCATATGAGTGGCATTCGTCTTTGGGGCGTTCTTTCTGGCGAGGTCCATTGTCTGCCCTGTCCGGTTCCACCTGTGGCTCCTACTCCGCCGAAGCCACCGGTTCTTGCTGCTGATGCTGATCAAGCTACGAAGGATGCAGCTAAGCTTGCAGATGACGCTGCCGTCCATGCCTATGATGCCCAGGTTTCTACTTATGAGGAGGCTCTTCAGACTTATCACGAGGCTCTTTCTGCTTACACTCAGTGGCTTGATGAGGATGCCCGTGCCGCACCTGTTCTCACTGCTAGTGTTCTACCTTAGTTTGCCTCTAAGTTCTTGGGGCTCCCTACCATATTTGACATGTGGACCCATCTCCGTCAGCGCTTTCAACCCTCTGGTGATGTCTTATATCTATCTGTGGTCCGACAGGAACATGCTCTTCAGCAGGGTGACTCCAGTGTTAACGGTTTCTTTGCTCAGGGTTCTGCTATCTGGCGTCAGCTTAATTCACTCCGCACTGCTGGTTGTTGTACTTGTCTATGTTGCCAGGTTGTGCGAGCTGATTTGGAGTTTCATCGTGTCTACGAGTTCTTATCTCGGCTCCGTAAGGAGTTTGAGCCCCGACGTGCTCAGTTGTTTGCTCGTGGTCATATCTCCCTCATGGAGGCGCTTTCTGAGATTCGTGCTGAGGAGACTCGCCTACGTGGTGCTGGTCTACTTGAGGTTCCCTCTGTGCTTGCTGCTCGAGTTCCTGTTATGTCGCCTGTTGCACCGACTCCATCCAGCTCTAGTGCTCCTCCGCTCTTGCCTACTCCTACGGGCGGCCAGGGTCGGTCTCGTCCTCACTGTGGCTATTGCAATATGGATGGTCATGTTGAGTATCAGTGCTTCCAAGGTATCATCTCCAGATGCACCGTTTTGGAAAACGTCTCACTGTACAAAATGGCATTGGCCCGCCTTTGCATCAGCTCGCTGACTATCAGGTCCATGGGCTGCTATGCTCATTATTAACAAGGTTTCGAGGAGCTGGTCATGGAGGACGCCCCTTTCCTTGAGAAGTTGCTAGTAATTTGTCCACACAATGATCCGGAGGCCATCCGGGGGAATACTGGGTTTGTTCTCTGAAGACATATCCACACTCTACAGTGGAACCACAGTCTTTCAGGTAGCATCCTGAACAGTCACAAATTCAGCATTCCTATTCCTATATGCAGACTATTTTCTTATACCACATTGCTTACATTTTTCTCCAGAAAATGGTTGCCGTCAGCTTGGCAACCAAAATGCACACAATGAAAATTTTGGTTCTTCACTCTGTTGGTCCTAATCTGGGTGTGGCTATTGACTTCCTGAAGTGCTTCCCTTTCTTCGAAAAGCTTTATGTCATTGTGGGTGTTTATAGCTGTTGCTCTAAACTTCAAATTAACCATTGTCCATTGGGTCAGAGTTATGACAAGTAAACTAGTATTAGTATTTTGCTGCTAACTTGTTAGCAACTGCCTTCATATCGTTTCTTTTCCCTATCCCCAGTTGCATCATCAACAAGAGGATTTAAATAATGCGCTGGACTATGGCCCATTGGATCCGGTTGAACGCCTTGAGCTCCACCTAATTAAAAGTGCTAGTGTTGCTGAACTACAACGGCGATGAAAGGCTGTTCGTTGACTTTGTGAAATTCTTTATTTTGAACGTGAAAGTGCTAAAGAAGATGGAAATCAGAGTCCTTTACAACTGCAACGACAAGTGGATGCATTGGCAACGTAGGTAGCTACAAGTTTTTTCTTTTTTTGAAAAGGAGGATGACCCCCGGCCTTTGCATATCTAGAAGATGCATGCGGCCATTTTATTTATTATTCACAAAAACCTTACAAAGAAATACATCAATAAGTCTGAAGTTACCATCTTTGCAACATCTGTCGCTACTCCTATCTAACTGATAAAGGGGGTGCCGAGAGTCCAGGCCAAATACCAAACAGACCTCGCACCAATGCCTAACATCTAAAACC
>NW_025247046.1:0-2453 GCF_018294505.1 Triticum aestivum | reverse complement strand
CTTTTATGACATGGTATAAAGTGTGCCATTTTCGAGAATCTATCCACGACAACAAATATGCTATCCCTCCCCTTCTTTGTTCGAGGTAAACCTAAAACAAAGTCCATAGATATATCCTCCCAGGGAACACTAGGTACAGGCAAAGGCATATATAAACCATGAGGATTGAGTCGTGACTTAGCTTTTTGACATGTAGTGCAGCGAGCAATAAAACGCTCAACATCCCGTCTCATCTTTGGCCAAAAGAAATGTGTAGCAAGTACGTCCTCCGTCTTCTTCACGCCAAAGTGTCCCATTAATCCTCCTCCATGCGCCTCCTGCAACAACAAAAGACGAACGGAGCTAGCTGGAATGCATAGCTTGTTAGCACGAAACACAAATCCATCGTTAACAACAAACTTGTTCCACATTCTTCCTTCTTTACAATTCTGCATTACATCTTTAAAATCAGCATCATGCACATATTTATCTTTGATGGTCTCCAAACCAAATATTTTGAAGTCAAGTTGTGAAAGCATAGTATAGCGACGAGACAATGCATCAGCAACAACATTTTCTTTTCCCTTCTTGTGTTTAATGACATAAGGGAAAGTCTCAATGAATTCAACCCATTTAGCATGTCTACGATTCAGTTTAGCTTGACTTTTAATATGTTTCAAAGATTCATGATCAGAATGTATAACAAATTCTTTGGGCCATAAATAATGTTGCCATGTTTCTAAAGTCCGAACAAGAGCATATAATTCTTTATCATAAGTAGAATAATTCAGACTAGGCCCACTCAATTTTTCAGAAAAGTATGCAGCAGGTTTGCCATCTTGTAATAACACACCTCCTAATCCAATTCCACTAGCATCACATTCAAGCTCAAAAGTCTTATTAAAATCAGGATGTTGGAGTAAAGGAGCATGTGTCAACTTATCTTTCAATACCGTGAAGGCTTCTTCCTGTGCAGTACCCCAAAGAAAAGGCACATCTTTCTTTGTAAGCTGATTGAGAGGTGCAGCAATGGTGCTGAAATCTCTCACAAAACGCCTATAGAATCCAGCGAGGCCAAGAAAACTCCTCACTTGTGTGACCGTTTTGGGCTGCAGCCAACTCTGAATAGCTTCAATCTTGGCTTTATCAACTTCAATTCCCTGTGGAGTAACAACATAGCCAAGAAAAGATACTCGGTCGGTGCAAAAGGTGCACTTCCCAAGGTTACCAAACAAACGTGCATCACGTAGAGCAATAAAAACAGCACGTAAATGTTCCAAATGTTCTTCCAAAGATCTGCTATAAATCAATATGTCATCAAAGTAAACTACCACAAATCGTCCAATGAAAGCACGTAAAACTTCGTTCATTAATCTCATGAAAGTACTAGGTGCATTAGTTAACCCAAAAGGCATGACTAACCACTCATATAATCCAAACTTAGTTTTAAATGCTGTTTTCCATTCATCTCCCAATTTCATACGAATTTGATGGTAGCCACTACGCAAATCAACTTTGGAGAATATTGTAGAGCCACTCAATTCATCAAGCATATCATCTAGCCTAGGAATAGGATGACGATAACGAATAGTAATATTATTAATGCCTCTACAATCAACACACATACGTGATGTACCATCCTTTTTTGGCACTAGAATAATAGGAACAGCACAAGGACTAAGGGATTCGTGTATATAACCTTTGTCGAGAAGCTCTTGTACTTGACGCATAATCTCCTTCGTCTCCTCTGGATTGGTACGGTATGGTGCACGGTTTGGCAGTGAAGCACCGGGAATTAAGTCAAGCTGATGCTCAATCCCTCGAATAGGCGGTAATCCCGGTGGCACGTCTTGTGGAAAAACGTCAGCGAACTCCTGCAAAATGTTAGTGACAGCAGGAGGCAAAGAGGAAGGCATGTCCTCGAATGAAAATAATGCCTCTTTGCACACAAAAGCATAGCAAACAGATTTGCTGAAATCTAGCTCATCAATATCAGATTTGTTGGCAAATAAACATGCACTTTTCAATTGAATTTCAGAAGCAACACTAGATGGTTTATTATTAGGCTTTATTTGTTGCTCAAATTCTTTTGCCACAATCTGATTTTCACTCTTATTCTTCTCCTGTTGTGCTTTATTAGCTCTATTAATATCATCTTTCAAAATGGAATCAGGAGTCATAGGAAGCAAAGTAATATTTTTATCCTTATGAACAAGAGTATAGTGATTGTTTCTACCATGGTGTACAGAATTTTTATCAAATTGCCATGGTCTACCAAGTAATAAGGAACATGCTTGCATAGGTACCACATCACAATCAACATAATCAGCATATGTAGAGATACTAAAATGCACACGAACAGTACATGTTACCTTAACCTTGCCGCTGTTGTTGAACCATTGGATGTAGTAAGGATGTGGATGTGGTCTTGTGGTGAGAGAAAGCTTCTCCACCATCTCCATGCTAGCCAAGTT
>NW_025247045.1:0-2453 GCF_018294505.1 Triticum aestivum | reverse complement strand
CACCCCGACCTAACCCTATCCCACGACCCCCACTCTCCCCCGCACGTCTCTCCCTCTCCCTCCCAGCGCCGCCACACACCCAGCGCCCCAGCGCTCGGCGCCCCCATCCCATCGCCCCGTCGGCCTCATCTCGACCCCGCCGCCTCTCCCCGGCGACCGCGCCGCCCCACTCCTCGACGCCGGCGCCTCGCCTCGTTACCGACCCTGAAGCCGCCGGATCGAGCCGCGCCCCGCCGCCTGGACACCGCCGCCCCAAGTCGCCGCCACCCGCCGCCGGCGGCCTCGACACCGCCGCCCGTCGCTCGCTACCTCGTCTCCCCGAGCCCACTGCCACCCCCTACGCTCCGCTGTGAGCCCCTCACCGATTCCCCCTCGTCCCCTTCGTCCCCGTCGTCGTAGGTGGTCGCACGCGGCGTTGGCCACCATGGCTGCGCTTCGGCAGTCCCCCCCATCCGCGCGTTGGCCTCGCCTTCCCCGGCTGCGGCCACTAGCCTCCCCGTCGCGATCCCGCCTACGCCTGCACCTGCCCCTGTACGCCTAGCCGCTGCTGCTCGCCAATCCGCACGCTGCCCTGCTCGCCGCTCGCGGCCACCACCACCACCGCCACCGCCACTGCCGCGCCGCCTCTGGTCTCGCCCCTCGCTCGCCGGCCTCATCGGCGCGGCCAGTGCCTCCCCTGGCCACACCATGGCCATAGTTGGCCCCTGTGTGTGTGTGTGTGTCACAGCCAGGGCGTGGCCTCTGTGCCACAGACAAACGGGCCCCACCCCCCCAAAAAAAAGGAATAAAATTTTTTTTAATAAAAATAAAGAAATGATTTAATAAAATTATTAATTAATTAACTAATTAATCAAGTAATTAATTAAGTTAATTAATCCTGGTTAATTAACCTAATAACTAATTAACCTAATTAACTACTGTTAATTAAACTTAATTAGGTTAATTAGTTAACAGTGTATGACGAACGGGACCCACCTGTCAGGTTGAGTCAACCCCTGTTGACTGCTGACGTCAGCATGACATCATGCTGACGCCATAAATACATTTTTTCGAATTAATTAAATAAATAATTAAATTCCAAAATTGTTAAAATCTTTTAAAAAGCATATCTTTTAATCCGTAACTCGGATTAAAATATTTTCAACATGAAAGTTGCTCAGAACGACGAGACGAACCCGGATACGCAGCCCGTTCGTCTGCCACGCGTCCCTAGCATAGTGAACCTGCAACATTTCACCACCGGTTCATCTGCCCGGAAACACGGAACACCGGGGATACTTTCCCGGATGTTTCCCCCCTTCACCGGTATCACCTCATACCGCGTTAGAACACGTCTAGCTCTGCTTGTTGTACTGTTATGCACTTGCTTGCTATGTATTTATTGTTTCTCCCCCCTCTTCTCTCCGATAGACCCCGTGACGATGCTGATGCCCCTATGGTCGACTACGTCACCGACGACCCCTCCTTGTCTGAGCAACCAGGCAAGCCCCCCCTTTGATCACCAGATATCGCCTACTCTTCTCTATACTGCTTGCATTAGAGTAGTGTAGCATGTTACTGCTTTCCGTTGATCCTATTCTGATGCATAGCCTGCCATTGTTGCTACATCTGTTGATACCTTACCTGCAATCCTAAATACTTAGTATAGGATGCTAGTTTATCATCATTGGCCCTACATTCTTGTCAGTCTGCCTTGCTATACTATCGGGCCGTGATCACTTGGGAGGTGATCACGGGTATATACTATACATACATACATACTATACAGATGGTGACTAAAGTCGGGTCAGCTCATTGAGTACCCGCAAGTGCTTCTGACGAGGGGGCTGAAAGGACAGGTGGCTCCATCCCGGTAGAGGTGGGCCTGGGTTCCCGACGGCCCCCGACTGTTACTTTGTGGCGGAGCGACAGGGCAGGTTGAGACCACCTAGGAGACAGGTGGGCCTGGCCTTGTTCGGCATTCGCGGATACTTAACACACTTAACGAGATCTTGGTATTTGATCTGAGTCTGGCTACGAGCCTATACGCACTAACCATCTACGTGGGAGTAGTTATGGGTATCCCGACGTCGTGGTATCAGCCGAAGCACTTCAGACGTCAGCGACGGAGCGGCGCGCGCCGAATTGGACTGGAACGCCACTAGGCTAGGTCTGCTTTCGGCCGCGTACGCAACGTGCAGGTGTGCTATGGGCGATGGGCCCAGACCCCTGTGCGCTTAGGTTTAGACCGGCGTGCTGGCCTCTCTGTTTTGCCTAGGTGGGGCTGCGACGTGTTGATCTTCCGCGGCCGGGCATGACCCAGGAAAGTGTGTCCGGCCAAATGGGATCAAGCGTGTTGGGTTATGTGGTGCACCCCTGCAGGGAAGTTAATCTATTCGAATAGCCGTGATCTTCGGTAACAGGACGACTTGGAGTTGTACCTTGACCTTATGACAACTAGAACCGGATACTTA
>NW_025247044.1:0-2453 GCF_018294505.1 Triticum aestivum | reverse complement strand
GAACGCGTCCTCCGCACTCTGAACGACTGCGTTCGCACGCTCCTGTTTCATGCTAACCTGGCGCCTCGTTTCTGGCCGGACGCACTTGTCACTGCATCACTTCTCCTTAACATTAGACCCTGCCGCCCACGGTGGAACTACGCACCTCACCATCTTCTCTTTGGTACGCCCCCATCCTATGATGGCTTGCTTATTTTTGGGTGCCTTTGCTATCCCAGCACTGCCAACACTGCTTCTCACAAGCTTGCACCTCGATCTGTCGCTTGCATCTTCATCGGCTACCCCTCCAACTCCAAGGGATATCGGTGATACGATCCCGTCTCCCACCGTGTGTTCACTTCCCGACACGTTTACTTTGATGAGCATGTGTTTCCATTTCACCAGGTACTCCCGGCTGTTCCTCCCGCCACTTGTGACGCGGGCTCCTCGACGCCTTTCCCAGGGCGCTGGCGCGCCTCTCTTGGCCTGCCCCTGGCTTTGAGGCGCGCCCCCTGCATGCGGCGCCTCCTACAGCCACGGCGCTGGCTGTTGGAAATATACCCTAGAGGCAATAATAAATTGATTATTATTATATTTCCTTGTTCATGATAATCGTTTATTATCCATGCTATAATTGTATTGATAGGAAACTCAGATACATGTGTGGATACATAGACAACACCATGTCCCTAGTAAGCCTCTAGTTGACTAGCTCGTTGATCAATAGATGGTTACGTTTTCCTAACCATGGACATTGGATGTCGTTGATAACAGGATCACATCATTAG
This sequence comes from Triticum aestivum, assembly GCF_018294505.1. NCBI lineage: Eukaryota > Viridiplantae > Streptophyta > Magnoliopsida > Poales > Poaceae > Triticum > Triticum aestivum. The sequence goes on along the minus strand of NW_025247044.1, from coordinate 1,686 downwards.
GAGAATCATGTGATGGACAAGACCCAATCCTAAGCCTAGCACAAAGATCGTGTAGTTCGTATGCTAAAGCTTTTCTAATGTCAAGTATCATTTCCTTAGACCATGAGATTGTGCAACTCCCGGATACCGTAGGAATGCTTTGGGTGTGCCAAATGTCACAACGTAACTGGGTGGCTATAAAGGTACACTACGGGTATCTCCGAAAGTGTCTGTTGGGTTGGCACGAATCGAGACTGGGATTTGTCACTCCGTGTGACGGAGAGGTATCTCTGGGCCCACTCGGTAGGACATCATCATAATGTGCACAATGTGATCAAGGAGTTGATCACGGGATGATGTGTTACGGAACGAGTAAAGAGACTTGCCGGTAACGAGATTGAACAAGGTATCGGGATACCGACGATCGAATCTCGGGCAAGTACAATACCACTAGACAAAGGGAATTGCATATGGGATTGATTGAATCCTCGACATCGTGGTTCATCCGATGAGATCATCGTGGAACATGTGGGAGCCAACATGGGTATCCAGATCCCGCTGTTGGTTATTGACCGGAGAACGTCTCGGTCATGTCTGCATGGTTCCCGAACCCGTAGGTCTACGCACTTAAGGTTCGATGACGCTAGGGTTATAAAGGAAGTTTGTATGTGGTTACCGAATGTTGTTCGGAGTCCCGGATGAGATCCTGGACGTCACGAGGAGTTCCGGAATGGTCCGGAGGTAAAGATTTATATATGGGAAGTCATCAGATGGTCACCGGAATAATTCGGGGGGTTGCCGGTATTGTACCGGGACCACCGAAGGGGTTCCGGGGGTCCACCGGGAGGGTCCACCTGCCCCGGAGGGCCCTATGGGCTGTATGTGGAGAGGGACCAGCCCCTTAGTGGGCTGGGCGCCTCCCCCCTAGGGCCCATGCGCCTAGGGTTTGGGGGAACCCTAAAGAGGGGCCGCCCCCTTGCCTTGGGGGGCAAGGCAACCGCGCTGGCCGCCGCCCCCTCCTCAGATGGGATCTGAGGGGGCCGACCCCCCTCTCCCTTGCCCCTATATATATGAGGGGGTGGGAGGGCAGCCGCACCAATGTTCTGGCGCAGCCCTCCCCCTCTCCCAAGTCCTTCTCCTCTCCCGCGGTGCTTGGCGAAGCCCTGCAGGATTGCCACGCTCCTCCACCACCACCACGCCGTCATGCTGCTGCTGGATGGAGTCTTCCTCAACCTCTCCCTCTCTCCTTGCTGGATCAAGGCATGGGAGACGTCACCGGGCTGTACGTGTGTTGAACGCGGAGGTGCCGTCCGTTCGGCACTTGGTCATCGGTGATTTGGATCACGGCGAGTATGACTCCATCAACCCCGTTCACTTGAACGCTTCCGCTTAGCGATCTACAAGGGTATGTAGATGCACTCTTCTTCCCCTCGTTGCTGATTTCTCCATAGATAGATCTTGGTGACACGTAGGAAAATTTTGAATTTCTGCTACGTTCCCCAACAGTGGCATCATGAGCTAGGTCTATGTGTAGTTTCTATGCACGAGTAGAACACAAAGTAGTTGTGGGCGTCGATTTTGTCAATTTACTTGCCGTTACTAGTCTTATCTTGATTCGGCGGCATTGTGGGATGAAGCGGCCCGGACCAACCTTACACGTACGCTTACGTGAGACCGGTTCCACCGACTGACATGCACTAGTTGCAT
>NW_025247043.1:0-2453 GCF_018294505.1 Triticum aestivum | reverse complement strand
ATGCCTGTCCCTGTAAGTCTGTGCCACTTTGGGTTTACGACTAGCCATGTCAGCCCGGGCTCCTTATCATATGGATGCTAGCGACACCGTCATATACGTGTGCCAAAAGGCGCAAACGGTCCCGGGCTAAGGTAAGGCGACACCCGTGGGAATACCGTGCATGAGGCCGCAAAGTGATATGAGGTGTTACATGCTAGATCGATGTGGCATTGAGTCGGGGTCCTGACAGCGTTGGTATCAGAGCTTGACTGCCTGTAGGATTACCAAGCCAAACTGGTCGAAGTTGAGTCTAGAAATTCTTTAGTTATATAAGGGAATTGATTGTGGGATGGAACGTAAGGCTCTTTTTATTCCTTATACCTTATGCCCTTCTGATCTGAGTCATCTTCTCTTCTACGGGGATTAAGAACTAGGCTATCTCTTCTTTCTATTAGGATCACGTGTTACTAATCCGTAGACTTATAAGATTGTTGGCTTAAGCCTCGTTTCAGCTCCTAGTACTTCTGTATGTTAATTATTGATCTCGAGACCTTGATATTGTGCTTCTGAGTGGTTATGCCACCATTTTTGTGAATGTCTCAAATCTTTTCTGAGCATTTACAGCCGTTATGCTGTCCGAGTCATTCCAGGTTTCTAAATAGTCTGATGCATTTGCAAAATCCTTTCCCTCTGGTTTCGATGCTCCTTTATGCCAGCTCAATCACACTAATTGTTGAGTTGAGGTATTCTATTGCCTTGACATTTATGTTGGAGTTACTATTATGACCCTAGGTATTTAGGGAGTCACCTAGTAATCTAGCAATGTTTTGTGTCCCAGTGTGATGATTCTGGCTTTTATTCTCGAAAGCATCCCGTGATGCCACTTAGTAGTAGGTATTCTACTCCTTGGGCTTTGAACCCGAGATTCACTCTACTTACTTCATGTCGATAGTAATTGCTAGCTCCCTTAGGTTATTAGTAACTTTGCGATAGTCCTCGAGGTCCGTGGTATTTCCTTCTTCCAAATACTATGAACCGCTTATGGCAGATGTTTATTGGATCAAAAGATCATAATTAGAGTACTCTTGAGGAGTTCTCCATTCATAAATCGTGACTCTGCCAGTTCTACTTTTCTGCATGGGTTATCCGGAAGAAATATGTTGAACTTCGTGCGACATACTAATCTATGCATCCACAATTTGGAAAATCATATGTTCTTTTGAGTTGTCCCTCTTTAGTTGTTTTCTGGCCCTCGTCTATCAACTGATAGTCAAGAGTATGCGTGCATCCGTTCGTCGATGCCTATGACTCTTGTGGTCTGTCAAGCCATTCCATTCCGGGATGAATAGGAGAAACAAACTCCAGTACCTCATCCATATTTAGGATTGGGTCAAAGTAGTTGTGTTCCACAGATCAAGTTACAATCCAGCTTCTGGTCTGCTCTACCCTGAAGTATTACCTTCCTTATGACAGGAATTTCATGAGAATTGCACTACCCTTTGTGAATTCTTGACATAGTGATACTTCTCGCCATCCTTTTTCATTCCTCGGTTCCGTGTTGTTGCAGCCGGAGTGCCGACAAGTGAATCATGATGTGTGAAACCAATACTCCTAGCAACCTTGTTGCTTGGTAGTTAATGGGAAATAATTTCATTCTTAGCGTGCTGGTTTTGAATCATCATTCTAAGGTTGATCATGCTACCTAGTCCTTGTTCTCGGTGCACTCCTCGATCGATGAGTTAGGATCATTTCAAATCTTTGCTCTATTGATCATATCGTCTCGCCCTGAAAAGCGAGATTGTTCTCGAGCTTAGTAACATACCGGTGGTTCGTGATTTTCTGAATATCTTCTCAGAAGTATTACCAGGTTGTCACCTGACCGCTATATTGAGTTCGTGATCAAGTTGGTTTCTTGTGAACCACCTTCTCTCCAAGAATCGGTGTTAGATATCCCTGAGCTAGTTGGTTAAGCTAGACAACAACTTGGAGAGTTGGAGGATAAAAGCTTGCCTGACTTAGTTCGTTCCAAAGGGATAATCTTGTGTAGTGTGTGTTGAAGAAAGATGATATCTTCATCGATTGGTTCCTGTGATCAGTTGCTGGACCTATTGTCTTATCAATCCTTTGATTTGAGTGTGGGCTATCGTCAAATCAAATCAGTACCAATGATGCTCGTAATGTTGTCTTATTCGGGGTTGATCCCTCGAGCATACCCCATTACATCTTTGGCCTGACCAATGCTATTACTTGTTCACTTAACTATGGAATTCCTTTTAAGAGGAAACCCAGATGAATTGTTGTTGAGCCCATTGACAACATCCTTATCTCCTCCATGATTTTGTTGGACAATAAGTTAGTGTTGGAAACTTTTGAAGCATTTGTTCATGCTAGCTCATGAAGCATATGTTCGGATGTAAGAAGTGACTTCCTCTAGTTCGTGTGCATTTGATGCAGGGTGCCGCCGTGAACTCGAG
>NW_025247042.1:0-2453 GCF_018294505.1 Triticum aestivum | reverse complement strand
GCGATACTCCCGAACTCCTGCCCCAGTACTGGGTGGCGTCGAGGTTATCTCACCAACGAACTGCATAAAAGAGATTTTCGATGTCGGCGTACTAAACTCAGGTATTCCAGAACTGCAACGATAAAATTATGACGACAACACCTCAGAGCTCAACTCCCCGGGACACTACCACAAAACCCCTGATAGGAGGCACCAAGACAATGTTCTCATCATAAAACCATCGAAACGATTCCAAGATACCCGCGTGATCCTAAAAAAAGTTTTAGTGAAATTTGAGAAGAGAAGAGTCAAAACTCTACGCCAGGATGCCTTACCAGAGCGATGAGGAGACTGGGAAGTAAAAAGAATTCCTAAACTCTCAGGATGCTACGTCGTGGTCATCTTCGGACCTGGGATTCCATGGCGGCGCCATGGTGGTCTTGCAGCAATAGCAAGGGCGTCGGGGAGGCCTAGCACGGCGCCAAAAGACGGAAACGGGTGAAAACGAGGTTCCCCAGCAGCAGGGGCGGCATCTGGCGACCCCTGGCCCAGTGGCTCGATGCAGGGCGCGAGAGGAGGCAAAAAATTAGCGCTGTGGAGGCCTGCTGGTCTTGGACGGCGGTAATGAACAGGAGAAGGAGGGAAGCAGTGGGAAACGGCAGCCATGGGCCTCAGCAGCAGGGGAGCGGTCATGGCAGGGCTACACTGTGGAAGAGGCGAGGTCAGGATGAGGCGCAGGGGCCCTGTGGGCGCTGGAGGCGCAGCCTGGAGAAGGGAAGCAGAGGTCGGTGGTGCAAGGGAAAATCCCACGACAACGGGCACCAACGAACGGAGGCGGGCGTCTGCAGGGTCGTCGCGCGCGGAGAGGAGACTCGAGGGGATCGGGCACGGGGTGCATGGGCGGCGGCGAGGCTTGCCGGGCGGCGAAGTAGAGCAGTGGGCGGCTACACGGGCCAGACGGCGACGGGATCTGGGCGCGAGCAGGGATGCGGTGGCCAGGGAGGTCTCGCGTGCGGGGGCGAGGAAGGGCGAGGAGAGGGGCAGCGCGAGGTGGAAGAGAGGAGTGGGGATCGGGGCTAAGGAGTCGGGTAGCGGTCTCCCTGGCGGCGCTGGGAGAGATCGAGAGGGAGAGGTTCGCTGGGCCTAGGGTTAGGTGGGGTGTGGGCTACGGCTGGAAGTAGATGGGCCGGTGGATGGCATTAGAGGCCGGCCCCGTGGAGAGGGGAAAAGTCCTGGCTGGCTCGTCTCTCCTTACTAAAAGAAAAACAAAAAAAAACAGAGATTAAGAAAGAAAAGAAAGAGGGGGTTAGGGGAAGAAGTTGGACACGCAGATAATTTTCCCGGACTCACAGAAATGTGCTTATTCCAAGAAAATAGAAAAAGCCATGATTGAAAGATTTAAATTCAAACTCATTTGATTTAAATTCAAATGATTTGAATAGGAAGTGAGGGTTGGGAAGGTCCAAAAATGTTCGGATTTTTGGTGGAGCTTCGGAATATGATGAAAGAATATATGTCAAGGTTGGAAACCAAGAATTAAGATATCAAAGGCATTGGGATAATATGCAAGTGTGTTATGGTGATTTCCAAATTAAAGAAATATTTAATATAGCTCCCTAATATTGGGACGATATGTTATAAAGAGAAGTCACCCTTCCCTCGATTTAAATAGATCACCCATCTATGCAATTTGTTAGTTGAGTTGAGATGCAAAGGTTAATGACATGATGGCATGATGACATGATGCAATGCAAAAGTAAAAGAGCAAGCATAAAATAAACACATGGCGAAACTCGGAATAGCTGGAAGTCTTCTGGAGCGTCGGTCTCGGGGCGTTACACGACCCTCTTCCGACAGAGCTCCGGAACAGGCCCAAGATGGGATCTCGTGGATATAGAAAGTTGCGACGGTGGAATTAGGTTTTTGGCTCCTGTTCTGATCGTTTGGGGATACATAGGTATATATAGGAGGAAGGAGTACGTCGGTGGAGCACCGAGGGGCCCACGTGGCAGGGGGCGCGCCCCCCACCCTCGTGACCTCCTCTTTGACTCCTTGGAGTAGGGTCCAACTCTCATGGATCACGTTCGGTGGGAAAATCACGATCCCAAAGATTTTATTCCGTTTGGACTCCGTTTGATATTCTGTTTCTCCGAAACACTGAAATAGGCAAAAAAACAACAATTCTGGTCTGGGCCTCCGGTTAATAGGTTAGTCCCAAAAATAATATAAAAGTGGAAAATAAATCCCAATATAGTCCAAAACAATAGATAATATAGCATGGAGCAATCAAAAATTATAGATACGTTGGAGACGTATCACCTGCTTGATTGATCAATGAATATGAGAGTTACAAGAGTTGATCTACCACGAGATCGTAATGGCTAAACCCTAGAACCCTAGCCTGTATGACTATGGTAATGAGTATATCCTTTCCGGACTAACCCCTTCGGTTTATTTAGACACTGGGGGGGGGG